>NC_079910.1:18296333-18333225 GCF_024868665.1 Triplophysa rosa
TTAAAAATGGTGTGTCCATTAGCTACCTATGGGAGGCCGTTCCAAAAGTGTGTGGGACTCAGTTTGGCAATCACCTGTTTATTACAGCTTTGTAACATGGCTATTATGCTCAAAATGACAATACATGTGTAACTTATTTAATGGGACCCTCATAGGTAAACAATGGACAAAGTCTATTAAGGGTCATTATTTAACCTTGGCAATGAGTTATACAGGTAAAACCAATAATATTGTACACAGAAGATACATTCCTTCACAGTGATGTACAATAAAGCTCATAGTTGTGCTTCAGAAGCTTAAAAATGGTGTGTCCATTAGCTACCTATAGGAGCCGTGCCAAAAGTGTTATGTGTGGCATGTACATTCGTAACTTATTTAATGGGACCCTCATAGGTAAATAATGGACAAAGCCTATTGCGGGTCATTATAAGCCTAAGTAAGGAGTTATATAGCTTTAACCAACAGTAGAGTGTATGAGAGGCTTAGCCCTTAACAATTACGTGCATTAATGCTCATAGATGTCCTCCAGAAGCTTAAAAATGGTGTGTCCATTAGCTATCTATGGGTGGCCGTTCCAAAAGTGTGTGTGACTCAGTTTGGCAATTACCTGTTTATTACAGCTTTGTAACATGGTTATTATGCTCAAAATGACAATACATGTGTAACTTATTTAATGGGACCCTCATAGGTAAATAGTGGACAAAGCCTGTTTATTACAGCTTTGTAACATGGTTATTATGCTCAAAATGACAATACATGTGTAACTTATTTAATGGTACCCTCATAGGTAAATAATGGACAAAGCCTATTAAGTGTCATTATTTAACCTTGGCAATGAGTTATATGGCTTAAACCAACAGTAGAGCTTTGTAACATGGTTATTATGCAAAAAATGGTATATACATGTGTAACTTATATGATTTGTCTCACATAGGTGTATAACGGAAAATACATGTGTAAATTATTTAATGGGACCTTCACAGGTAAATAATGGACAAAGCCTTTTAAGGGTCAATTTAAGCCTAAGTAAGGAGTTATAGAGCATGAGAGGCTTAGCCCTTCCCAATGACGTGCATTAAGGCTCATAGATTTTCTCCGGATGCTTAAAAATGGTGTGTCCATTAGCTACCTATGGGAGACGTGCTAAAAGTGTTACGTGTGGCATGTACATTCGTAACTTATTTAATGGGACACTCATAGGTAAATAATGGACAAAGCCTATTTAGGGTCATTATAAGCCTAAGTAAGGAGTTATATAGTTTTAACCAACAGTAGAGTGTATGAGAGGCTTAGCCCTTCACAGTGAAGTGCATTAAGGCTCATAGATGTGCTTTGGATGCTTAAAAATGGTGTGTCCATTAGCTACCTATGGGAGCCGTGCCAAAAGTGTTACGTGTGGCATGTACATTCGTAACTTATTTAATGGGACCTTCATAGGTAAATAATGGACAAAGCCTATGGAGACACATTCCTTCATGATAATGTACATTAAAGCTCAATATTGTGCTCTACAGGCTTAAAACTGTGTAAATTCTCCTCCTATGCGACAGGTAAGGAGTGGGATGCATTTTTGTGAATTGTGATTTTGTGCTACAGGTTGGGAATCCTTAGCGCTTTGTCACACACGCCAATTTCTTACATCTGTATCTTATTTGAAGGGGACCTCATACGTGGCAAATGTACAAAGCCTCTAAATTACCATTATTTGCTTTGGCAATGAGTTATACAGGTAAAACCAATAATATTGTACACAGAAGATACATTCCTTCACAATGATGTACAATAAAGCTCATAGTTGTGCTCCAGAAGCTTAAAAATGGTGTGTCCATTAGCTACCTATGGGAGCCGTGCCAAAAGTGTTACGTGTGGCATGTACATTCGTAACTTATTTAATGGGACCCTCATAGGTAAATAATGGACAAAGCCTATTAAGGGTCATTATAAGCCTAAGTAAGGAGTTATATAGCTTTAACCAACAGTAGAGTGTATGAGAGGCTTAGCCCTTCACAATGACGTGCATTAAGGCTCATAGATGTGCTCCAGAGGCTTAAAAATGGTGTGTCCATTAGCTACCTATGGGAGCCGTGCCAAAAGTGTTACGTGTGGCATGTACATTCGTAACTTATTTAATGGGACCCTCATAGGTAAATAATGGACAAAGCCTATTAAGGGTCATTATAAGCCTAAGTAAGGAGTTATATAGCTTTAACCAACAGTAGAGTGTATGAGAGGCTTAGCCCTTCACAATGACGTGCATTAAGGCTCATAGATGTGCTCCAGAGGCTTAAAAATGGTGTGTCCATTAGCTACCTATGGGAGCCGTGCCAAAAGTGTTACGTGTGGCATGTACATTGGTAACTCATTTAATGGGACACTCATAGGTAAATAGTGTACAAAGCCTATTAAGGGTCATTATACGCCTAAGTAGGGAGACATATAGCTTTAACCAACAGTAGAGTGTATGTGTCATGAATCGGGGATGAGAGACACGGATACACAGACAGAGGACCCAAGTGCAGACAGGGTAAGGGGTAAACTAGACTTTTAATAAATAACAAAACATACAAAACAAAGACCCACGTGGGGGTAAAATAAACTGTAAAAATGACATATAACAAGAACAAGGACTTACTACACTAAACTAGAAATAACATCCATTACATACAACAAAAGACTAGGCTACACTTAACAGGTCAAGAACTCACCCACACGAAACACGACAGAGTACAATGAACCAGCACGAGACAGAAGACACAAGGGCATTATAAAGGGGATAAATCAAGAGGGGACAGGTGCAGGACATGAACTAATTAACAAACAATAACGAGGAGACGAAAGGGCGGGAACAGAGATGCCACACCGGAGAGAGGGAGTATATGGAATGCCAAAACTGACTCTCTCCACATAAAACAAGAGGTTCTATCATAGTTCTGCCACTAGGTCAAGAAAAGCAAGACAAGGTGGGACAGAACCATGACAGTATGAGAGGCTTAGCCCTTCACAATGACGTGCATTAAGGCTCATAGATGTGCTCCTGAGGCTTAAAAATGGTGTGCCCATTAGCTACCTATGGGAGCCGCGCCAAAAGTGTTACGTGTGGGACTTCCTGTGACCACAGGAAGTCCCAGTCGTAACTTATCTTATGGGGCCCTCATAGGTAAATAATGGACAAAGCCTATTAAGGGTCATTATAAGCCTAAGTAAGGAGTTATATAGTTTTAACCAACAGTAGAGTGTATGAGAGGTTTAGCCCTTCACAATGAAGTGCATTAAGGCTCATAGATGTGCTTTGGATGCTTAAAAATGGTGTGTCCATTTGCTACCTATGGGAGCCGTGCCAAAAGTGTTACGTGTGGCATGTACATTCGTAACTTATTTAATGGGATCTTCATAGGTAAATAATGGACAAAGCCTATGGAGACACATTCCTTCATGATAATGTACATTAAAGCTCAATATTGTGCGCTACAGGCTTAAAACTGTGTAAATTCGCCTCCTATGTCACAGGTAAGGAGTGGAATGCATTTTTGTGAATTGTGATTTTGTGCTACAGTTTGGGAATCCTTAGAACTTTGTCACACATGCCTATTTCTTACATCTCTATCTTATTTGAAGGGGCCCTCATAAGTGGCGAATGTACAAAGCCTCTAAATTACCATTTTTTGCTTTGGCAATGAGTTATACAGGTAAAACCAATAATATTCTACACAGAAGATACATTCTTTCACAATGATGTACAATAAAGCTCATAGTTGTGCTCCAGATGCTTAAAAATGGCATGTCCATTAGCTACCTATGGGAGCCGTGCCAAAAGTGTTACGTGTGGCATGTACATTCGTAACTTATATAATGGGTCACTCATAGGTAAATAATGGACAAAGCCTATTAAGGGTCATTATAAGCCTAAGTAGGGAGATATATAGCTTTAACCAACAGTAGAGTGTATGAGAGGCTTAGCCCTTCACAATGACGTGCATTAAGGCTCATAGATGTGCCCCTGAGGCTTAAAAATGGTGTGTCCATTAGCTACCTATGGGAGCCGCGCCAAAAGTGTTACGTGTGGGACTTTCTGTGACCACAGGAAATCCCAGTCATAACTTATCTTATGGGGCCCTCATAGGTAAATAATGGACAACGCCTATTAAGGGTCATTATAAGCCTAAGTAGGGAATATGTATAGCTTTAACCAACAGTAGAGTGCATGAGAGGCTTAGCCCTTCACAATGACGTGCATTAAGGCTCATAGATGTGCTCCAGAGGCTTAAAAATGGTGTGTCCATTAGCTACCTATGGGAGCTGCACCAAAAGTGTTACGTGTGGGACTTCCATTGACCACAGGAAGTCCCAGTCGTAACTTATCTTATTGGGCCCTTATAGGTAAATGATGGACAAAGTCTATTAAGGGTCATTATAAGCCTAAGTAAGGAGTTATATAGCTTAATCCTACAGTAGAGTGTATGAGAGTCACAGCCCTTCACAATGACGTGCATTAAGGCTCATAGATGTGCTCCAGAAGCTTAAAAATGGTGTGTACATTAGCTACCTATGAGGACCTGTCAAATAAGTTACGACTGGCACTTCCTGTAAAACCACAGGAAGTACCAGTCATAACTTATTTGACAGTAGCCTCATAGGCTTACAGTGGACAATACTGTAAACTGTCAATTTTTAAGACTGTAAACAGCTTTTGTATGACAAACCTACAGCTATGTATCCTAGAAGCACCCCATTTTGGTATATTGCACACTTCAGGCTATTAAAATGCTTATTTTGCTTACAAATGCACTTTTCACAGAAATACATCTCTGAACAGCATTTTCAGCAAAATTCTGCTTTATTCTTGTACAGAAACCTCGGGGCTTCGAATGCTGGTTCTTCACACCCCCACGCACCACATATCCGAAGCCCGTAAGTGATCGAAAAAAATCACAAAAAATATTCCAGAAAAATAAACAGCCCACAACGTCCCCAAAGCGTGCTATATAGTACATAACGAGGCCGTACCGACTTCAAACTTTGGGAACCGAATGAGGGGGCGGCGAGCAGCTACGGAATTTGAATCGGGGTCATTCGGAGTCCCCGGGGCCGTTCGGGGGTCTCTGTACGATAGGCACCTATGAAAATAATAGGACAGGTTGCATGTGTCAGAGGCTCCCGTACCAACCGCGAAGGCCCCAGGAGCCCGAAACTTTACAGAAACTTGCATCAGTTGGCCCTCGACGACATACCGAGAGGGCTAGGTCGGGATATTAAATTTAATATTTTTTATTATTTTTCATACATCTCTCTCCCTCGCATTGATCTCTATGGGGACTTGTGCCTGCGAAGGCCTCGTGAGGCAGTTGCTTTCCAGGTGGAAATCTGTCTCCGGAAGTGTCTACAGACACAGAACTCGATATCCCGGCTTGGGAGACCCCCACGGTATACCGTACCGAGTATTAAGACCCTACGACCTTTTGACCCCTGTATTCTAGAGCGTACATTCGCAACCTATATGTAGGCTGCTGGTGTCTTTTTGGGCAAAGTGAGAGGTCAACGTGGTCCGAGGGGAGCGGAACCCCAGAACATGACCCAGGGCCCCGTGACAAGACATATACGTGAATTGCAGTTCGATCAGACCATTCTGTACCCCAACCCTAATTGTCCATCAAGAGCTTATGAAAACGAATGGGATAAGTTAACAGTGTCGGCGGCTCCCGTTCAGACCCCAGGTGCTCGAGGGGCCCCAAACTTTAGATAGAACTCTATTTAGAAGATTTAGAACTCTAGTAGTCTGTAGGCCCTTGTTTAACATACCGTGAGGGTGGCTGTCTAGAACCGTGGGAAACGATTTATAGTGCGGTTTGCAAAAGTCTTTCATGCAAGCTTCTTCATTTCATAGCCAGAAAGACCCTCTTGAATGAGCAAACTGAACACAATTAGGGATCAACCTTTTTTCAAGAAAAATATACTTCGAGGTGACCGAGAACCACGGTACTCGATATCCCGGCTTGGGAGACCCCCACGGTATACCGTGCCGAGTATTAAGACCCTGTGACCTTTTGACCCCTGTATTCCAGAGCATACATTCGCAACCTATATGTAGGCTGCTGGTGTCTTTTTGGGCAAAGTGAGAGGTCAACGAGGTCCGAGGGGCGCGGAACTCCAGAACACGACCCAGGGCCCCGTGACAAGGCATATACGTGAATTGCAGTTCGATCAGACCTTTCTGTCCCATTTGTCCACCGTGAGATCATGAAAATGAATGGGATAGGTTAAGAGTGTCGGCAGCAGCCGTTGGGCCGCAGTGGGATCGAGGGGCCCCAAACTTTATATTCTGGTAGTCTGTTGGCCCCTGTTTCACATACCGAGAGAGTGGCTTACTGGAACCTAGGGAACATTTTCTAGTGCTTTTTCTTGTGTGAAAAGTGTTTTGTACATTAGTAGCCTACCGAACGACTGTCAAATAAGTTACGACTGGGACTTCCTGTGAACCACCGGAAGTCCCAGTCATAACTTATTTGAGAGTAGCAGTGTAGGCTAACGGTGGACAATGCTGTCAACGGTCAATTTTTCATACTGTAAACCCATTTTCTTGTGACAAACCTACAGATATGTATCCTAGAAGCATCCCATATTGGTATATTGCACACTTCAGGCTGTCAAAATGCTCACGTGTTATACAAATGCACTTTTCACAGAAATAAACCTCTGACCAGCATTTTCAACAAAATTCTGCTTTATTTTTGAAGAAAAACCTTGGAGCTTCGAATGCAAGTTCGTCACACCCTCTCGCATCACATATTCGAAGCCCGTACCCCTCGGTGTACGGAAAGTGCTCGAAAAAAAATGACAAAAAATATTCCAGAAAAATAAATGGCCCACAACGTCCCCAAAACATGCAATATAGGACATAACGAGGCCGTACCTTCTTCAAACTTTGGGAACCGAATGAGGGGGCAGCGAGCAGCTACAGAATTTGAATCGGGGTCATTCGGAGTCCCCGGGGCCGTTCGGTGGTCTCTGTACGATAGCCACCTATGAGAGAAATAGGATATGTTGCAGGTGTCAGAGGCTCCCGTACGGCCCCAGGAGCCCGAAACATTACAGAAAGTTGCATCACATGACTCTCGACGTCATACCAATAGGGCTGGGTCGGGAAGTGAAATTAAATATTTTTTCTTATTTTACATACATCTCCCTGCCTCTAGTGGTTCTCTATGGGCCTGCAAACCCCCTCGCGCGTTGGCTCGGGTATCCGACGTCTTTCTGACAGAAACCTCCCCTAAGCACGAACGAGCAAGGTCACGAAGGACGCCCGGCTCCTCTAGGGGGCGCCACGGCCGTGAGGGAGAAAAAAAAGAAACAAGGGCGGTGAGCAAGACGTTTTGGCTTCTTTTGGATGTCGCGCCACGCATACGCAGCAAGGGGCAGCAAACTACCAACTCTAGGCGCTCTGCGGACGCAAGGGTGGCGAGCGAGACTTTTTGGCATCTTTTTGTTGTCGTGCCACGCATAGGCAGCAAGGGGCAGCAATCTACCAACTCTAGGCGCTCTGCGGACGCAAGGGTGGCGAGCGAGACGTTTTGGCATCTTTTGGGTGTCGTGCCACGTATAGGCAGCAAGGGGCAGCAATCTACCAACTCTAGGCGCTCTGCGGACGCAAGGGTGGCGAGCGAGACGTTTTGGCATCTTTTGGGTGTAGCGCCACGAATAGGCAGCAAGGGGCAGCAAACTAGCAAGTCTAGGCACGCTGCGGACGTGAGGAAGACTATGGCAGATTTAGGCAGTCTGGGGGAAGCGAAAGGCTGATGAAGATTAGGTGGTGAGGGGATGAATAGGCATTTTGTGGCGCGAGGGTCCACGCCCGCAGCACTTTGCCACCCCTTGTGGTGTTCGTACGATGCCTCTCCGGGAAAACGGCCCCTAATCTCCGATAAGGGAAAAAAGTCCCAATCATAATAAGAGTGAGCGAGAATTTGGCGTCCAATTCAGGTATACGAGCCCTTCGTCTGCCTAGTCGACCGATGGCAATCTATATGAATGGACAATTGTCCACGATTTACCTAACTTCCCTTGCAGAAGCTGGGAAAGGATCTGTTCGTCCTAAAAGGGAAATCTTTTCTTTTAGTTGTGGACTATTACTCACGGTATGTAGAAGTGGCATATCTTTCACTTACCAGTTCTGCCGATGTTACTACACATCTGAAATCGATCTTTGCACGTCACGGCATTCTGGACATTTTATTCAGCGATAATGGGCCGCAGTTCTCCTCAAATACCTTTTCTGATTTCGCAGCCAGGTATGGATTCAAACATGTCACCAGCAGCCCAAAGTATCCACACAGCAACGGTGAAGCGGAGCGTGCTGTACAGACTGTGAAAAATCTCCTCAAGAAATCTCAAGACCCTTACCTTGCACTGTTGTCGTACAGGTCAACTCCTCTCCAGAATGGGTACAGTCCAGCTCAGCTGCTCATGGGATGCCGTCTTTGCTCTACAGTGCCAGTTCTTTCGAGGTTGCTAGATCCCTTGTTGCCGGACAGTGCCACGGTAACAGATCGGGAGAGAGAGAAGAGATCTGCTGATGTGAGACATTTCAACAAACGGCATCGTGTGCATGATCTGAGCAAACTGTCACCAGGCGACCAAGTGTGGGTCACGGATCAAAAGGTGTCGGGAACAGTGGTGGAGAGACATTCAGCACCTCGGTCGTACCAGGTGAATGTTCCCGATGCAATCATCCGAAGGAATCGCTGTTTCCTCATTCCCATGGAGGATACAGTGGAGGATTGCGAAACTCAGACTAGTTCACAAGTTACTGAGAACATTGCTGAGCCACAGAAGGCACTAACACCTCGAGCATCTTTTGTTAGTCCAACAGCTCTAATAAGGAAAACCAGGTCTGGGAGGCCAGTTATTAGACCTAAAAGACTGTACTTATAATTGGATGCAAATGCTGTTATTCTGATGGGTGAATGTTACTGTTCTGTTATATATTTCGCCATCTTCGTAACGTATTCAGTTTATGCAAGAAAAGATGTCTACATACATTTTATTAATTATTGCTCTTTTGTGGAATGTGTTCTGAGAATGGTTACCGTGAGAAAAGAGTAAATGTTTTGCTGCATGTTTGCATTTTGCTTAAAAGGGGAGATGTGGTATTGCCCATATAATGTGTAGGCAGCCAGCACTGCCTGTGCTCTAGGGCGCTGTGGGAACGCTCAATAAAGAAAACAGAGTTCAGATCCAGACATGTGTGGTGCTTGTGTACTGGTAACTCACGCTGTCTTAAAAGGCAGTTAACACGACAGACATACCAAATATTCAAGTTAAAAGTGAATAAAAACAGTACTCATTTCATCTGATATATGTTGTGCTCAGAGCGATCATCATTATGAAATGAAATCATGTTTTGGAAGCAAAAAAGATCAACAGATCTGTCAGGTGTTCTAATAATTTAGGCCACCACTGTGTGTTTATAAATATAAACACAACATATTAAACACATTATTTTCAGTTTTCAGCCAACCATTTTATGACAGAGATTTTGTACAGCTTTAATAAACTGCTTTACAGCCATGGTGCTTTAGTTTGATCAGCATTATAGGATTGCCTGTGGTGTTAGGTTGGTGTCACAGGTCCTAGGAAATAAAAAGACAGCATCTGGCCTTGAGCTAAAAAAGTCCCAGACACCTGTGTCTTTTAGACCTTTTCTCAATTGCTTCACTTGCTGTGTTGTCCTTCCCAGAACCTGTTAAAAATATATTTAAAATTTTCATGATTTAAAATGAAGCTGTAAAACAGCAGTAGATTATTTTCTAGTTTTCTGTTTGAAATCTTTATACTCACTGTGCTATATACTGTATAAAATTAAACTTACAGAGTGAAGAAGAATGTTCTCCCTCAGTCACCACCTGTTTTCCGAAGTAATCCCAGGGGAGGGTTACAGCAAGTACCTGTGATCTTTGCTCTTCAGAGAAGTCAGTGTTATGTTCCAGCAGCTCAAAGCAGAGCTCAATTAAGCATAGCCTTACTGTCAATACCATATGTGTACACAACTTTGACAAGACAAATCAATTTAATATAATTATCCTATGCATGTTTACAACCTGTATTTAAACACAGGTACTACATGTTAACTCCTCGATCATAAATAACTGCTTGCAACCTACTACGATAGCCAAACTATTAAACTGCCCAGAGACTCGTACACAACTATCACAAAAGGCTACAAACAATCATAGATGCTTGAGGAGCCTAAACAGTATTACGAACCAAGGGCATGTAAACTTTTGAACAGGAGTGTCTGTGTAAATTCAGGTAAAACTTTGTCTTTTGAAATCTATTTAAATGTCAATATCTCCTTAATGAGAACTTTTTATGATTCTCTAAATAAAAATAAACATCCTGCAGAATCTGTATGTACACTAAACAAGAAAAACGAGTATATTACACAAATATATTGAAATTAGGGGAATTAAACTTTCAACGAACCAACTGCAAAGGCAAAGTCACTTTTGAATAATGGCGTTAGCCAAAAGAATAAATTTAAAAGTAATCATCATGAACCAGGCACAAATTCTCCCCAGATCAATTTACTGAAATACCGTTCTCTTCATCAAGGAGAAAGCCACTTTGAACATTTTCCATTACTGTGTAGAGAACATGCCTCTGGACTCCATCTCCAATGGCACAATCACCTTTCAATATCAAATATAAAAAAAAACATTCAGTATTGACATTGTTTGTATTGGTGTTCTATCTAATAAGGATTATGTGCAGTTGTGACAGTTTTGCATTTGAACAATAAAACATTTAGTGGAACTAACTGATACGAATAATGTATTATGTTTTTAGAATTTGTATTATTACCAATCAGCCTGCACTGTAGTGGATTAGCCCACTCCACCTTTGGCTTTTTATAGAAACAGATGATTGCCCTGTTTCTGTCCTCCAAGGAATCTCTAAGATTCAGGTTGAAATTCAGAGTTGGATTGTTCTGTTTTTCTTCAAGTGCTGAATCAACATACAGTAGGGCAGCCTTGCTAGGATCTGTTTCTGTAACCCAAGCTTAAAGGAAATACCGAATTTCAATTATGGTGTATTCAAAAGCAAATTTGAAGAAAGATTCAGATTTTGAAATGCAAATACATCATTAATACCTAATAAGATGGGCTCCAACAAGACTTAACGGATATATTATTCTTATTAAAGGATTTACTTACCCTTAACAGTCAGATCTAAATACTCCAAGACACCAGCAGCAGGTGGATTTTCTGTTAAAAGGATTTTTAAAAATGTTGAATGTAATGAATGTGAAGGTCTTAAAGGTGCAGTATGTAAAATTGAAAGCTGGCAGTTACTGTATAATAGGTACTGGTTAACAAATTCTAAATATTGGATAATTGTCTCCCATTACATCTTCCTCTGACTCGCCACTCATGTGGGTCGCCAGATTGAGGACACGAGAATGAGCAAAATTTAGCACTATGGCGCAATATTTATTTGCGTGAATGTCGAGTCTTTTTAGGTTGGGTAGAATCACTGTGTTCTCTGACCCAGTTTGTTTGCTTCCTACCCAGGATGTCGAAATACTATTAGGTAAATTAGCAGTGGGCAGGATCATAAGTGTAACACTCCCGTTTGTCCCTTGCCCGTTTTTTCCCCGTTTTTGCCTGGTTTTCCCACGGACATTCATTTGTACATGCTCCCTCATTATGACTGTTTCGCCTGTCCTTCATTTTGTCTCTGCATCTGCCTGTCATCAGACTCATTACCCGGACACTACATATACACTCACCATTCCTTTGTTCTTCGTCTGGTATTAACGTAACTTCACCTGCTTTCTGTTTACCTGTGGTTTTGGACCCTGTGGATGTTTTTGTACCTGATCCATGCTATATACCTGAGTATACCTGTTTACCGTATGAATCTGTTTGCCTGCATTTACAACTTGACCAGCCTCTGGTAAACCTTATTTTGTCTTCCCCTTTTTGGATTTTTTTGGACTGTTTTTGTGTTGAATAGGGACTTTATCGTTTTTGGAAGTTTTTGTTCCGTAATAAACCTTTTTGAGCACTGATCGTTCTCTGTGTTTTTTCCCTACTTTCCTGGCCTGCACAAGACGCTGTGGTTTTTGCGAGTCTGCTAGCCTCGGCCTGACAATAAGGACCAAAACAATAACGGACATTCCAACACGTGTAACGATCAAAACTGTATTTGCATACAAGACATTATTGCGCAGTGTGCCCCTTTAAGAGTCTGGTCACACCTCCCTGTACGGCTCGCTGTGTGTGTATGGGCAGAAGGACCGTGTAACGAGAGCCGCGTTAGATGACAATTGCTCAACTCTGCTGTGTTAATTTGATTTATTTTATTTTGTGACTCTAAAGAGTGAAACCCTCATGTATGAGAGGAGTGTGCTGCCTGTGTATCTGCCAATAAACGTGTGGGATGCAGACTTTTTGCCTTCAAGCTCTTTTGTTTTCTTGGATTAGACAAGAACTATCCGGGTAAAGCGTTACAATTGGCACCCGAACAACTGAATCTGGATCCGTCATCTACGTGAGAACATTGATTGAGACTCTGAAGTTACGAGAACAGTTGGGAAATAGAGCTTTTAATCGACATCGCTGGACTTTATAGGATTAGCATGCTAATGCTGGGCCGCACGTGTACGAGGACCGCATGGGCTGCTGTGTGAGCGAATCAGGCCACAGCCTGATCCTTTTAGTTCATAAACACCTCGGAATATTGCCACGTGGGTGTTTTTTTGTAGGCGTGTTTTGAACTTGACTATATTTGTGCGCAAACACGAAAATTGATCTTAATGGATTTTTTTTGCACATTAACTGTGTTTAACGTACTTTGAAGAGACTACGAGCCTTTTGGAACACAGTTCTCTTTTTCTACTTTGGTGCACTATGATTCATTATTTTGGGGAGACTTTTTATTGTCACATTGGCATGCCTGTGTATTCATGAACATTATACTCAACACAGACACAACATGTTCGCTTGCTCTTGGACTATTGAAGTAAAAAATAAAAATAAAAAAGTGTCTTATTAAGCTCACATATTAAGAAACTGAACAAGTTTTTGGTATTAATAACATTTCAATTTCAAATGCTATGGTTGTTATCGTGGCATCATTTTGTTGTGGTTAACTCTGTTTTAATTATTGTGTGTGAATCCTAATAACCATCTTTATATTTCTGGGTTATTTTGTTATATTTTGCAATTGCACTTTTGCTGTATTTGTGAAGGCATATGTAACGGTATGGCTTCCCACCCAGACTATAAGACTGATTTGACCTACTCAATGCTTGATTCTGCCCCCAGAAAGAAACGAAAGTTAGCACGCAGAGGTGGTGTGAGTCTGGACACGCGAGTGGAACTTTTACAAGCTGAAGTATCAATGTTGCAACAGTGTCTCAGTGACTCTCTCAAATTGCAGCAAGGTATCCTGGAATGCTTTGGGCCTCCTGTTGATGACTCCCCTACTGTGCCACATACAGTGAGGGAAATAAGTATTTGATCCCCTGCTGATTTTGTAAGTTTGCCTACTTACAAACAAATGAAGGGTCTATAATTTTTATGGTGGGTTTATTTTAACTGATAGACACAGAATATTTAAAAAAATCAGGGGAAAAAAATGTTATATAAAGGTTATAAATTGATTTGCATTTCAGTCAGTGAAATAAGTATTTGATCCCCTACCAACTAGCAAGAATTCTGGCTCCACAGATTGGTTATGTGCCTATATGGACCACAGATTAGTCCTGTCACTTTAAGAAAGTACTCCTAAATCAGCTTGTTATGTATATAAAAGATGCCTGCCAACAGAATCTGTATCTTCCAGTTCAACCTCTCCAACACCATGGTCCAGACCAAATAGGTTTTAAAGGATGTCAGCGACAAGATTGGAGACCTGCACAAACCTTGAATAGGCTACAGACAGAAGCTTGGTGAGAAGGAGACAACTGTTGGTGTGATTATTTGGAAATAGAAGATATACAAAATAACTATCAAATGCCCTTGTTCTGGAGCTCCCTGCAATATTTCCCCAATGGGGTAAAGATGATCATGAGAAATGTTAAAGATCAGCCCAGAACTACACGGAAGAAGCCTGTTAATGATTTCAAGACAGTTGGGAACACAGTTAGCAAGCAAAACATTGGTAACACATTGGTAACACGCTATGCCACAGTAGACTGAAATCCTGAAGCACCCGCAAGGTCCTCCTGCCCAAGAAGGCCCGCCTGGCTCGTCTTAAGTTTGACAATGAACATAAAAATGATTCAGAAAAGGCTTTGGCGAAAGTGCTGGCACTGCTGTGAGACCAAAATGGACTCCTGTGTTTGGAGGGAGAGAAATGCTGACTATGAGCCCAAGAACATCATGTCTACAGAGAAGCACAGTGTTGGAAACATTCTGCTTTAGGGCTTTTTCTCTGCTACAGGTATACAGGATGACTTCACCGCATTGAGGGGCTGAGGGACGGGCCCATGTACCGTAAAATCTTGGACGAGAACCTCCTCCCCTTAACTAGGTCACTGAAGATGGGTCATGGATGAGCCTTTAACATGACAAAGACGCAAAACATATTGCCAAGACAACCAAATAGTGGCTTAAGGAGAAGCACATTAAATGTCCTAGCCAGTCTCTAGACCCTAGTCCTATAGAACCTCTGTGAAGGAGGCTAAAACTCCAATTTGCTGAGCGACAGCCAAGAAACCTTAAAGATTGACAGAGGAGTGGACTAAATGTATCCGGACACATGTGCAAACCTGGTGACCAACTATCAGAAATGTCTGACCTCTGTGCTTGCCAACAAGGGTTTCTCCACAAAGTACAAAGTTATGTTTTGCTTGGGGATCAAATACTTATTTCACTGACTGAAATGCAAATCAATTTATAACCTTTATATAACATTTTTTTCCCCTGATTTTTTTAAATATTCTGTGTCTATCAGTTAAAATAAACCCACCATAAAAATTATAGACCCTTCATTTGTTTGTAAGTAGGCAAACTTACAAAATCAGCAGGGGATCAAATACTTATTTCCCTCACTGTACACGGCTATACCCTGTGGTCAGCTCGACGCCTTACAACCAAGCTCAACCAGACCAGGTGCCATCATGTGGTATGATCCGTGGAAATGTTCCATTTAGAAATGTGACCTGCCCACCTCAACCAAATTGTTGTGATAATACAAGCAGAATCCTTGCATCTGTATTGTACCAATCTAAGATTCAGCCGCCTGTGTTTGCGGGAGACGAACGTGTAACTCCTTAAGATTGGCTTCAATCAGTCAATGTTTATAGAACATCCCTTAACTTGACTGATGCCCAAATTCTGCTCGAGTTGCCATGCTTTTTGGCGAAAGAACCTAAGAAATGGTTCACTGTCCTTGACACACATGTTGTTACTTGGTCCCAATTCTGTGATTTCTTTAGGAAAGTCTTCCTTCTGACAGACAGGAACAAATACTGAGAGGTATCCTGGACCGTTTGCAAAGCCCTGAAGAACCCATTCCTACCTTTGTGGCCCACATGTTGAGTGAGTTCAAAAAGCTAAAATCCCCTCTGCCTGAGCAAGAACAAATTGACCTGATTTGTAAATATGCTGTTGAAAAGTACAGAGTCGCACTTTATGGAATTTCTGTTTCCTCTGTCATGGATCTTCTTCTGAGGGCTCATGAGCTCCATGTTGTTCTTGGGCCGAGTAAATGCTTTTCGCCCTCTGCACAAACTAAAGCTAAAGCTGGCAAGGAAATTTACTGTTATAAGTGCTCGAGGCCTGGCTTTACTTCTCGTACATGTCCAGATTGTAACTCATTTCCTAGGGAGAACTCCCAGCAAAGTGAGCCCACTGATGTGCATCCGAGAACTAGTCAAGATGCAAGGGATAGTAACAGACCGGAAAGCACAGATGAAGCGCAGGTAGACATGTTCGGCAGGCAGAAGGGAAACTTCAAGGGAGGGAGGAGAATTCACAGAGGCTGGCCTCCCTCCAAGAAATAAATTTGCCTCTGCTGACTACTGCAGCCATCCCAGAGCAACCCGTCCTTTGCCATGTGGAGGATCCCACATCTCCTTCCTTTTGGAACACGCCATTTAGAGTTCAAATTAACCTGCATGGGCAGGTGTTCGATGCTACACTTGACACTGGCGCATCAATTTCTGTGGTGCAAGCAGACATTGTTCAGAATCAGTCCAAGCTGAAGGCTAATGTTAAACCATGGACTGCCCCACCAATTCAACTTAGCAGATGGTGGTGCCTGCCAACCCTTAGGTTTGGTATGGTTAACTTTTGGCTTTATGGGTCAACAGTTTTATCACCGTTTTGCCGTTGTCCCACGCTTGCCCTCTATCCTGGTGTTGGGAATGGACTTCATGTTGCGTGCTTCCATTACAATTCACATTCCTTCCAGAACTGTTGTCATTGGCAACATTCCTTTTTCGAAGGCAAAGAGGTGAAAGAGTCGGAAGGCAATTTGTTGCTTATGAAAGTCAAATCTCCGACACTGAATGGAAAAGTTGAAGAAGCATGTGTTGGAAGAACTCCTTGGAAGTTTCTCTGATCTTTTTGATGGTCACCTAGGCCGCACATCTATGACAGAGCACTCCATAGACACTAGGGATGCCAAGCCAGTCCATCTCCCTCCCTATCGAACCTCCCCAGCCAAAAAGCAGCTGATAGAGGATCAAATAAAAAGTATGCTAAACGAGGGCATCATCGAACCAGCGACAGGTCCTTAGGCTGCCCCTGCCGTGATTGTTCAGAAACCTTCTGGCGAACCACGTTTTTGTGTCGATTACCGTGGTCTCAATCAGCTTACTGTGAAGGGCTCTTATCCCTTACCAAGAGTCGATGAGTCTCTTGACTTCCTTGCCAGGGGAAAATTTTTAACCACAATCGATCTTGCTCGGGGCTACTGGCAAGTCTCTATGGCGGAAGACTCAAAGCCAAAAACCGCTTTTGTTTCACATTGTGGGCTTTTCCAATTTCGGGTGCTCCCATTTGGTCTGTGCAACGCACCCGTGACCTTTCAAAGGGTGATGAACAGTGTATTGGCTGGTCTCATTTATAAGTCTTGTGCGGTCTACCTGGACGACATTGTTGTGGCATCGATAACCTTTCAGCAACATCTCCATGACCTTGGAGAAGTCCTCTCACGACTTAAGTCTGCTGGCTTGACCATCAAACTAGCCAAATGCCAGTTCTGTTGCAGTGAGCTTACCTTCTTGGGATACAGAGTCTGTGTTGGGTCTCTGGGTTAGCCGCCTGCTTTTCTCTCTCTGTGTGTGGTTTTGTTTTGAGTGCCGCTACTCTCATTGTCTGTGTGTATGTGCCCCGCCCTTCTCGCCTCTTCACTCGTTCCCCATAATTAATGCTTATTTCTCTTACCTGGTTCTCGTTTACGTCAACCTATTTATGTCTCCTAGTTTTTTTCCCCTGTGTGCAATCGTCATTTCATGTGAACACCGTACCGGTATAGTTGCCTCTTGTTTTGTCTTGACTTAGATTCTTTTCCTAGTGAGTACCTCGTCTCGTCTATGTTTTTACCTGCTTGGATTATTTTTCTATTTGTGGATTATTGTCTTCCCGGTCATTCCAGTGGGTGTGGATTGTTTTTTCCTTTTTTTTTGAAACATTAACTCTTTCGGTTTTTTGTCTCCCCAGGCTCCAGGGTTTTGTTTGTTTTTCTGGCCACCTTATTTTCTCTCAGTTCTACCCTGGATCCGCACTTGTCACCCGGGCATCCAGCGACCAGGCGCCCCGATTCTTCACCCTCCTTCGGTCTCCAGAGTTGGGGCTGGACCGGTATACGTTCGCCTAAGGGTTCTTTCGTGCCTCCGAGTTGAGCCTTCCCTTCGGGTGGAGTCTGACCAGCCTGCTGTTCCACAACTGACTTCCTCCCGCCGATAACCTGATCATTTCACTCCGTGTGTCTGTAGAATAAAGTCTGTTCACCTGCAATTGAATTTGTGTGCTCTTTCCCTGACAGTCTGTCCAAGCGGCGTCCTGCCAGACCAGGGAAAAGTTAAAGCCGTTGCAGACTTTAAAACCCCTGTCAATGTGAAGCAAGTGAAGCAGTTTCTAGGCTTAACAGGCTATTATCGTCGATTCATACAGAACTATGCTCATCATGCTGAACCACTGTTTGCGCTCACAAAACAAGCATTCTCTGTGTCCTCGGGTTGCCTAGAATTCGGGCCTGGAGACTCACGTTATCCTGAGACCACGGCCCGGCTACGTGCCCAAGGTTCCCACCACTCCCTTCCAGGACCAGGTGGTGAACTTGCAGGCGCTCCCCTCTGGGGAGGAAGACCCAACCCCGTCCGTGTTGTGTCCAGTACGCGCACTGCGCCTCTACTCGGACCGCACGCAGAGCTTCAGAAGCTCTGAGCAGCTCTTTGTCTATTTTGGAGGTCAGCAGAAGGGGAGAGCTGTCTCCAAACAGAGACTGGCGCACTGGATCGTGGATGCCATATCCTTGGCATACCGGTCGCAAGATCGCCCCTGCCCCTTAGGAGTTAGGGCACATTCCACTTGGGGTGTCGCCTCCTCGTGGGCACTGGCTCAGGGCGCCTCTCTGGCAGACATCTGCAGAGCTGCAGGTTGGGCTACGCCCAATACCTTCGCGAGGTTCTACAACCTCCGCGTAGAACCGGTGTCAGCCCGCGTCCTGCAGGGCAACAGGTAGGACCGGCAACCGTTAGGGCGTACGCCTGCGGAAGCCCTTCCCCCTCCGTGGGAGCAGCGGCTATCCCGCCCCACTTCTTTCCCCTCGGGTAAAGAACAGGCATTCCATCCATCACTAAGCACCATTCCAGGGAGCAGGCTGGGCAGAGCAGCCCTGCCACCTTAGGCTGGGGAACAGATAGATATCTCCCAGATAGCTCCAACCGGACCTAGTGCTGTTCCGTCTGATGTATCCTCATGAATGGTTCCCACCTCTGCAACCCATGATCTCCCTAGGTGGACTCCCAACTTGCAGTTAACTCCTGCAGTCCGCACATTTTCCCATGAGTTCTCCCGTGATGGTGAGACCATGTGGTGTCTCCACTAATTCTTCCCTTCGGTAGGTAGTGGCCTCTGCAGCGTTTTTCCCCCGGGGGGGAATAATGCTTACCCAGTGGCCCGTACGGTGCCTGGCGGCTTCTCGCCATTTAGAGAACTAGGCCTCCGCCCATGACGGCCGGTGGCAGGGGCAGTCAACGTCGCTCCGCTAGAGATTGTGACGCGGCTCAGTGCTGTGGCGCCTTACATAGGAACCCCATTCTGTCGGTTCGAAACAACGTTGAGAGACCGACAGAAAGAGAACGTCTTGGTTACGGATGAAACCTCGATTCCCTGATGGAGGGAACGAGACGTTGTGTCCCTCATGCCACAACACTGGCCGCCCACCCCAGCGGTCGGGGAAGGATGCTTAAGGCTCCTCAGACCAAAGGTGAATGAATGGGCACGCCGGCTTCCCTCTTATACCCGGACATCCGGGGAGGAGTCCGGCATGCAAATTTCATTCGCCAATTTTCATTGGCCTTTTCTAAATACTCAGAAGATGATAGGTTCTCAAGACAAACCCCATTCTGTCGGTTCGACACAACGTCTCGTTCCCTCCATCAGGGAACCGAGGTTACATCCGTAACCAAGACGTTCCCTTTCTGTTGGTCTCTCGACGTTGTGTGTAACCAAGACGATTTCTTTGGTAATTCTGGTAACTCGAGATTACATAGCCTATAAACGTTGATGTACTTCTGAAATGTGGGAAGTCTTCTGACGCATAGGGATGCACATCGCATGCTTGCGTCATATATTGAATGGGACTTGTCGTGATGGACATTTCAGAGAGATATATTTGTGTTGTTGGACAAGTTTTATTAAATGCTGCGAAGAGACGGAGAAGAACTGATGAAATACGGTTAACGGATGATTAGATGCCTAATATGCCTAATTTGTTTTACACATTACCCTCCACCAACAAAATGCCTGTGTAATTTAAGTTTGACGTTAAACTTCTGAACTGTACACAAATATTGAGGGCTGTGTTTTTGGTGTTTTACAAGCACAACATTTATTTATAATAAATTAAATATGACAATTAACTGTTTCCATCACCTTAACGGGCATTTGAACTAAGGTAAACTCGAGATAAAATCTGCGTCTAGCATGTACGATTTCTTTGGTAATTCTGAGATTATTTTCGCATTTCCGTTTCCATTTAGGCTTTCTTATGCGCATTTTCAAAACGTAAATATTTGTATAGAAAGCCCCACAAAAATTGCCCATCCTGTTACTGCTCCACACCCCACTAACTTGCCAGATCTGCAATGCCCCCTTGTTCCAGCACCTCAGAATTTACAAATTAAGCACCGGCAACACTGTGTGGCTCATGAAGCATTTATTCATATTTACATAGACATTCTAAAATTTCATGGCCACACACACTAAATGTTACACGTGACAGAATATTTTTTTCAGGGAGGGGGGTAAATCGGCCAACTGCTGTATTTATTAGTGCTTTGGGCTTGCGATAGGCAGGTTGGTGGTTTGAAGTCCCGACCCCCATCTTTTTCTTTTCTCGTTGAGCACAGGGGATCCTCATCTGACAGCATCACTCTTAGTCATCATAATACGTTTCCCTGCTTTGAAAGATTAAATTAAATGAGCCTTAAACTCTAAGAACCTACTTGTATTGGTTTTGAAAGTCATCGGTGCAAGTGTAAGACAAGTAGGGACTTTCTATCTCATGGAACACAGCTGGAACAGTATGTGACAGGACAATTCTCAGCTTTGAGATACCGTTCCCCCTTAAAGCTGGCATATTTTACCCTTGACTGTTTTCCCTTTCAAGCGGGTCCGTACAATAGGCCAACTGGTGTAGTGGTCAGTGCTTTGTGTTTGACATGGGCAGGTTGGAGGACGGAAGACCCGGTCCCCTTTCTTTTTTCCTCATTGAACACGGGAACCTCACTTGACAGCAACATTCATAGGTGCAAATATAGTCAAAAACATTTACTTTGATGCCTGCACACAAGCAACACTGATTGTCTCATCAAGCATGTATTCATATTTACATAGACATGCTAAAATGTCAAGGCCACACAAACTACATGTTACACATGACATGAAAGGGTTTGGGAACATTTGGGGGCAGGATCTGCCACGTTTCAACCTTGCCTGCCTTCACTTTGCTTTGGGTTTGGGATAGGCAGGTGGGTGGGTTGAAGCCTGGTCCCCCTTCTTATCTCTCGTTGAACACAGGGGAACCCCTATGTGACAGCATAATTCTCAAAACTGGTGTAGTAGTTAGTGCTGTGGGCTAAAGATGGGCAGGTTGATGGTTTGAAGCTCTGGTCCCCTTCCTTTTTTTCTCATTGAACAATGGGGAACCCTATCTGACAGCAACTTTGTTAGTTGTCATAATACGTTTTCTTGCTTTGAAAGATTAAATGATGTGAACCTTAAACTCTAAGAACCTACTTGTGTTGGTTTTGAAAGTCAGCAGTGCAACTTTGTGACAAGTAGGGACTTTCTATCTCATGGAACACATGTGGAACAGGATGTGACAGGAGAATTCTCAGCTGTGAGAGACAGTTCCCCTGCAATAGCTGGCAAATATTACCCTTGATGAGCTTCACTTTCAGGCGGAGTGTTACAGCAGTCCAACTGGTGTAGTGGTTAGTGCTTTGTGTTTGACATTGGCAGGTTGGTGGTGTGAAGCCCCGGTCCTCTTTGACTTCGTTTGTCATTGAACATAGAGGAACCTCCAGTGACAGCAACATTCTTAGTTGTCATGGATGCACATATAGTGTAAAACAATTAGTTTGATCCCTGCTCACAAGCAACACTGTTTGTCTCATCGAGCATTTATTCCTACTTACAGAGACATGCAAAAATGTCAAGGCAACACACACTACATGTTACACGTGACAGGATAATATTTAAAGGGGGATGGAGGTAATTTTGGGACAGGATCTGTTTTTACTACCCTTCACGTTTCTACCCCCGTACACTTACGCATGGATGCCTATATAGCCAGACACAATAAGGTTGATGCATGCTCACAAGCAACACTGTTTGTCTCATCAAGCATTTATTCCTATTTACAGAGACATGCAAAAATGTCAAGGCCACACACACTACATGTTACACATGACAGGATAATATTTAAAGTGGGTTGGAGGTCATTTTGGGACAGGATCTGTTTTTCTTAGCTGTCACGTTTCTACCCTCGTAAACTTAGGCATGGATACATATATATCCAGAAACAATAAGTTTGATGCATGCTCACAAGCAAGACTGTATGTCTCATAAAGCAATCATTCATTTTTACACAGGCATGCTAAAATTCAAGCCCACACACACTACATGTTACACATGACAGGATTATTTTTAAAAGGTGTTGGTGCTGGATCTGTTTTACTCAACTGCCAGGATTCTATTCCCTTTAAACTTATGCATGGATGCATACATAGTCCAGTACAATTAGTATGATGCATGCACACAAGCAACACTCAGGGCTTAATTTTTGCCGGAACAGGCGGATCCGGCACTTCCGAACTCCGATCCGGTACCTCATTTGGCAGATCCTGCTCCTCAAGCGCTAGTGGAAAACGTTCGTGCTGACCTGTTGCGTGCATACGTATATTCAATTAAAAAGCACTTATAATAATTATAATGGCAATAACTGTTTTATTTTGATAATGAACAGGCTGTCAAGTTGCTGCGAGGTGAAATTATTGTGCGTGCACCAGCGCAATAGCTTGAGCTGTTATTTATAATGGCAGGAACCACTCAAAAAAACTCCAGGGATATTCATGGTCAAACAGATATGACTGTGTATGTATGTCATTCGATAGGAATGCTGAACACTTGGACTAAAAACAAAACTTTGTGCTTTTGCAAAATAGAGAAAATTTACAGGATGCGCTCTGTCATCTCCTTTCCTTGATCTCATTTGTGGAGCGCTGCGCCTCACAAACTGAACCAATTTCAGCAGCATATTGTCACCGTTTTTTCCCTTTCGTTTTGTTAATCTGTTAATTGTCAAATATTCGGAGTATTCCACGAATACATAGCCTATAAACGTTGATGTACTTCTGAAATGTGGGAAGTCTTCTGACGCATAGGCATGCACATCGCATGCTTGCATCGTATATTGAATGGGACTTGTCGTGATGGACACTTCAGAGAGATATATTTGTGTTGTTGGACAAGTTTTATTAAATGCTGCGAAGAGACGGAGAAGAACTGATGAAATACGGTTAACGGATGATTAGATGCCTAATATGCCTAATTTGTTATACACATTAGCCTCCACCAGCACGCGCTCACGCACAAAATGCCTTTGTAATTTAAGTTTGACGTTAAACTTCTGAACTGTACACAAATATTGAGGGCTGTGTTTTTGGTGTTTTACAAGCACAACATTTATTTATAATAAATTAAATATGACAATTAACTGTTTACATCACCTTAACGCGCATTTGAACTAAGGTAAACTCGAGATAAAATCTGCGTCTAGCACGTTCAAATTCTTTGGTAATTCTGAGATTATTTTAGCATATGCGTTTCCATTTAGGCTTTCTTATGCGTATTTTCAAAACATAAATAGTTGGATAGAAAGCCCCACAAAAATTGCCCATCCCGTTACTTCTCCACACCCCACTAACTTGCCGGATCTGCAACGCCCCCTTGTTCCAGCACCTCAGAATTTACAAATTAAGCACCGGAACACTGTATGTCTCATGAAGCATTTATTCATATTTACATAGACATTCTAAAATTTCATGGCCACACACACTAAATGTTACACGTGACATAATACGTTTTCAGGGAGGAGGGTAAATCAGCCAACTGCTGTAGTGATTAGTGCTTTGGGCTTGAGATAGGCAGGTTGGTGGTTTGAAGTCCCGGTCCCCATCTTTTTTTTTTTCTCGTTGAGCACAGGCGAACCTCATCTGACAGCATCGTTCTTAGTCATCATAATACGTTTTCCTGCTTTGAAAAGATTAAATGATATATACCTTAAACTCTAAGAACCTACTTGTATTGGTTTTGAAAGTCAGCGAGTGCAAGTGTACAGACAAGTAGGGACTTTCTATCTCAGGAACACAGCTGGAACAGTATGTGACAGGAAATTCTCAGCTTTGAGATACCGTTCCCCCTGCAAAGCTGGCATATTTTACCTTGACTGTTGTTCCCTTTCAAGCGGTCCGTACAATAGGCCGGCTGCTGTAGTGGTCAGCGCTTTGGGTTTGACGTGGGCAGGTTGGGGGACGGAGGCCCCCGTCCCCTTTCTTTTTTCCTCATTGAACACTGGAGCCTCACTTGACAGCGACATTCTTAGTTGTCACGGGAGCACATATAGTCAAAAACATTGAATATGATAGCTGCACACAAGAAACACCGAATGTCTCATCAAGCATTTATTCATATTTGCATAGACATGCTAAAATGTCAAGGCCACACAAACTACATGTTACACATAACAGGATAATATTTGAAGGGTTTGGGAAAATTTGGGGGCAGGATCTGCCACGTTTATACCTTGCCTGCCATCACTTTGCTTTGGGTTTGGGATAGGCAGGTTGGTGGTTTGAAGCCCGGTCCCCCTTCTTATTTCTCTTGAACACAGGGGATCCCCTATGTGACAGCAGAATTCTCAAATGGGTGTAGTAGTTAGTGCTTTGGGCTTGAGATGGGCAGGTTGATGGTTTGAAGCTCTGGTGCCCTTCCTTTTTTTCTCGTTGAGCACAGGGGAACCTCGTCTGACAGCATCGTTCTTAGTCGTCATAATACGTTTTCCTCCTTTGAAAGATTAAATGATATGAACCTTAAACTCTAAGAATCTACTTGTGTTTGTTTTGAAAGTCGGCAGAGCAAGTTTGAGACAAGTAGGGACATTCTATCTCATGGAACACAGGTGGAACAGTATGTGACAGGAGAATTCTCAGCTGTGAGAGACAGTTTTCCTGCAATAGCTGGCAAATATTACCCTTGATGAGCTTCACCTTCAGGCGGCGTTTTACAGCAGTCCAACTTGGTGTAGTGCTTAGTGCTTTGGGTTTGACATTGGCAGGTTGGTGGTTTGAAGCCCCGGTCCACTTTGACTTTGTTTCTCAATGAACATAGGGGAACCTCCCCTGACAGAAACATTCTAAGTTGTCATGGATGCACATTTAGTGAAAAACAAATAGTTTGATCCCTGCTCACAAGCAACACTTTTTGTCTCATCGAGTATGTATTCATATTTACAGAGACATGCAAAAATGTAAAGGCCACAAACACTACATGTTACAAATGACAGGATCATATTTAAAAGGGGTTGGAGGTAATTTTGGGACAGGATCTTTTTTTCCTACCTGTCACATTTCCACCATGTTAAATTCATGCATGGATGCACATATAGCCAGAAACAATGAGTTTGATCCCTGCTCACAAGCAACACTGTTTGTCTCATCGAGCATTTATTCACATTTACAGAGACATGCAAAAAATGTCAATTCCACACACACTACATGTTACAAATGACGGGATAATATTTAAAGGGGGTTAGAGGTAATTTTGGGACAGGATCTGTTATTCCTACCTGTCACGTTTCCACCCCGTTAAACTCATGCATGGATGCATATACAGTATAGCCAGAAACAATGAGTTTGATCCCTGCTCACAAGCAACACTGTTTGTCTCATCGAGCATTTATTCATATTTACAGAGACATGCAAAAATGTCAATTCCACACACACTACATGTTACACATGACGGGATAATATTTAAAGGGGGTTAGAGGTAATTTTGGGACAGGATCTGTTTTTCCTACCTGTCACGTTTCTATCCCGTTAAAAGTATGCATGAATGCATATGTAGCCTGAAACAATAAGTTTGATGCATGCTCACAAGCAAGACTGTATGTCTCATAAAGCAATCATTCATCTTTACACAGGCATGCTAAAATTCCAAGCCCACACACACTACATGTTACACATGACAGGATTATTTTTAAAAGGTGTTGGGGCTGGATCTGTTTTACTCAACTGCCAGGATTTTATTCCCTTTAAACTTATGCATTGGATGCATACATAGTCCAGTACAATTAATATGATGCATGCACACAAGCAACACTCTGGGCTTAATTTTTGCCGGAACAGGCGGATCCGGCACTTCCGAGCTCCGATCCGATACCTCATTTGGCAGATCCCGCTCCTCAAGCGCTAGTGGAAAACGTTCGTGCTGACCTGTTGCGTGCATATATTCAATTAAAAAGCACTTATAATAATTATAATGGCAATAACTATTTTATTTTGATAATGAACAGGCCGTCAAGTTGCTGCGAGGTGAAATTATTGTGCGTGCACCAGCGCAATCGCTTGAGCTGTTATTTAGAACGGCAGGAACAACTCCAAAAAACTCCAGGGATATTCATGGTCAAACAGATATGACTGTGTATGTATGTCATTCGATAGGAATGCTGCACACTTGGACTAAAAACAAAACTTTGTGCTTTTGCAAAATAGAGAAAATTTACAGGATGCGCTCTGTCATCTCCTTTCCTTGATCTCATTTGTGGAGCGCTGCGCCTCACAAACTGAAACAATTTCAGCAGCATATTGTCACCATTTTTTCCCTTTCGTTTTGTTAATCTGTTAATTGTCAAATATTCGGAGTATTCCACGAATACATAGCCTATAAACGCTGATGCACTTCTGAAATGTGGGAAGTCTTCTGACGCATAGGCATGCACATCGCATGCTCGCATCATATATTGAATGGGACTTGTCGTGATGAACACTTCAGAGATTTGTGTTGTTGGACAAGTTGTGTTGTTGGACAAGTTGGATATTTGTGTTGTTGGACAAGTTTTATTAAATGCTCTGAAGAGACGGAGAAGAACTGATGAAATACGGTTAACGGATGATTAGATGCCTAATATGCCTAATTTGTTATACACATTAGCCTCCACCAACAAAATGCCTGTGTAATTTAAGTTTGACGTTAAACTTCTGAATTGTACACAAAAATTGAGGGCTGTGTTTTTGGTGTTTTACAAGCACAACATTTATTTATAATAAATTAAATATGACAATTAACTGTTTTCATCGCCGTAACGGGCATTTGAACTAAGGTAAACTCGAGATAAAATCTGCGTCTAGCACGTTTGATTTCTTTGGTAATTCTGAGATTATTTTCACATTTCCGTTTCCATTTAGGCTTTCTTATGCGCATTTTCAAAACGTAAGTAGTTGTATAGAAAGCGCCACAAAAATTGCCCATTCCGTTACTGCTCCACACCCCACTAACTTGCCAGATCTGCAACGCCCCTTGTTCCAGCACCTCAGAATTTACAAATTAAGCACCGGCAACACTGTGTGTCTCATGAAGCATTTATTCATATTTACATAGACATTCTAAAATTTCATGGCCACACACACTAAATGTTACACGTGACAGAATTTTTTTTTTTCAGGGAGGAGGTTAAATCGGCCAACTGCTGTATTTATTAGTGCTTTGGGCTTGCGATAGGCAGGTTGGTGGTTTGAAGTCCCGGCCCCCATATTTTTCTTTTCTCGTTGAGCACAGGGGATCCTCATCTGACAGCATCACTCTTAGTCATCATAATACGTTTCCCTGCTTTGAAAGATTAAATTAACGCTAGGGGAATCCCCTTCTCCAACCTTTACTGAATCCTTATTGAATAACGCCAGTGAAAATAAAATGTAACTGGCCAATGCCGGTCAAGACGGCGCTTAGGGGCGTGGCGCCACCCCTATATAACTCGCCATCTGGACCGCATTCCTCAGAATCTTACGACTGAAACACACAGCGCAACGATCTGAGCACGCGAGCACGCAGTTTACGCAATGTCTCGTTCCCTCCTCTCAGGGAACCGAGGTTACGACAGTAACCGGAGACGTTCCCGTTCGAGAGAGGTCTCTCTACATTGCGTGGAACGCTAGGGGAACCGAATAAAATCACGCCGTGAGAGCAGCAAAGAGTGACAACTAGTGCTCCCCCGCATGATCAGGAGAAAAGGAGAAAAAACCTCCCCCTTCATCCACAGGGCGTAGCCTCGAGCACGAGTATCAAGCCCATTGGATACCACGCAAGCGGGAGCCAATCCGATCGGTCCTAAATTTGGGCAAAAATTTGCATACCACTAACTTTTTTAGTGTGAACTGAGCTGTGAAGCCGCGCTATGTTTAGAGCGGCAGGACATACAGCAAAGAAATGATGTTAAGGGCGATAGACAGCAGCGCACGGAATAGCTGGTTGCACCCGCCGGCTAAAAAAGGACACCTAGTAGCTCGACGACTGAAATTGAACGGGGCGGAAACAAATACTGTTATTCCGCATCACCGTCTCAAGTCGCAATACATACTGATCCAAGCTATGCAGAAAGCGTCGTCTACGGGCTCATAGGCGTAGATGCTACGCCTCCCCCACCGCCTATACGACCTAGCTGAGCGCAGCATAGCTAAGCCGTTAGTCTCTACAGGCAGCTGTGGGTGGTGCCGAAACAGACAGCACTTGTGCCGCTAGAGAGGACACATCCAGCCTGTAAAATCTGGCAAAGGTATTCTGCGAAGACCAGCCCGCTGCTGCACAAATGTCCTGAACAGACACCCCTCTCGACCAAGCCCATGAAGAAGCCACAGCTCTAGTAGAGTGGGCCCTAAGATCGATCGGGCAGTCCAAGCCTTGACTGGCGTATGCCAGCGCTATCGCGTCTGTTATCCAATGAGACAACCGCTGCTTTGAAACGGGACGTCCCTTAGCTGGTCCACCATAGCAAACGAATAGCTGGTCAGACTGTCTGAACTCAGCAGACCGCTCAATGTAATTCCTCAAAACTCGCACCGGGCACAGCGCGCGCTAAGCGTAATCCTGCGAGACTGGCGGCTCCGGGGAGAAAGCAGACAGGGATATAACTTGCGCTCTAAACGGTGTTGAGAGCGACTTAGGCACATAACCCACTTTAGGTTTGAGCGTGACGCTGCAGTCGTTAGGTCCGAACCGCATGTAGGCATCATCGATAGACAGCGCATGTATGTCCCCTACACGCTTAGCAGACACAAGTGCAAGCAGTAGGACGGTTTTTAGGGAGAGCTCCTGCAGTCCCGATGATTGCAAGGGCTCGAACGGAGGAAGTGAAAGCGCCTTTAAAACCAAGGCTAGGTCCCAGGGCGGCACCGTAGGAGGGCGAGGGGGGTTTAGTCATCTCGCGCCCCGTAAAAATCTCACCACCCAAGTATGCTTGCCTACCGAGCGACCGTCAATCGGAGGGTGAAAGGCGGCAATGGCAGCGACATAAACTTTCAGTGTAGACGGCGACCTGCCGGCGTCCAAGCGCTGCTGCAGAAAGGCTAGAATGTCAGATACGGGGCATAGCTCTGGATCGAGACTGTTTTCCCTGCACCATTTTACAAAAACCACCCATTTAAAAGCGTAAAGGAGGGAGCTCGCGACTCTGTGATAGTATCCATGGCACGACTCGCTAAATTCCCCAAGGCTCCCTGCCCCTGTGAGCCCGCCACACGTGCAGACGCCACAACTCGGGGTTGGGGTGCCAGATTGTGCCGCTCGCTTGGGTCAGCAGATCCCGCCTCAGCGGAATCGGCCACGGAGGCGCTGCCATCAGCTCCATTAGTTCTGGAAACCACGGCTGATTTGTCCATCTCGGGGTGATCAGCGTCACGGCAGCTTTTTCTGTTCTGATTTTGCGTAGCACCAACAGTAAAATCTTCACTGGTGGAAACGCATAGAGGCTGGCTCTCGGCCATGGGCTCGTGAGCGCGTCCCCCTCCAGCAGGGAGCTCAACAGGGAGAAGAACAGAGGGCAATGCGTATTCTTCTCCATCGCGAAAAGATCGACATCCGCTTTCCCGAACCGATCCCAGATCAAGCTTACTGACTGAGGGTTCAACCTCCATTCCCCGTGAGGGGGGCCGTCCCTCGACAGCATGTCCGCTCCGCAGTTCATCTGACCTGGCACATGCATCGCCCTGATGGAGAGCAGGTGACGATCGGCCCAAATGAGGAGTTGCACCGCCTGTTCGAAGAGGGCTCGTGAACGGACACCGCCCTGTCGATTTATGTATGACACTACTGATGTGTTGTCCGTACGAATCAGTACATGTTGCGACTCGATCTGTGGGAGAAAGCACTTGAGGGCCAAGAAAACCGCTTTCAACTCTAAGCGGTTGATATGCCACTGTCTCTCCGACTCCAACCAGGAGCCCGAGGCCGGGGCGCCGTTGCACAGGGCTCCCCATCCCGTCAGAGATGCGTCTGTCATAACCACTTTCTGCCCTGTGATAGGACCCAACTGGACGCCGCGGCGATACATGTCGGGGTTGCGCCAAGGTTTCAGGGTGTTTAGACATCCGCAAGTTACCGCGACTCTCGCGTGCCCCGCTAACCAAGCATTTCTCGGCACGCGGGACCTCAGTCAGAGCTGGAGGGGACGCATGAACAACAAACCGAGGTGGCACACTGTGGTTGCTGACGCCATCAGCCCCAGAAGCCTCTGAAACACTTTTAGTGAGACGAGATGTCCCAAACTGAAAAGGCTCAAGGTCGATGTGATACGTTGAATGCGCTCTGGGCTCAGATGAGCACGCATGGTGATCGAGTCTAAGCACACTCCCAAATACACGATCGACCGGCTGGGGAGAAGCACGCTCTTCTGTCTGTTCACACACAGCCCCAAGGCTTTCATGTGCGAAAGGAGCCTGCATACATGGGCATCGAGCATCTCTAGCGAGTGGGCCAAAACTAGCCAATCGTCCAAATAATTCAGAATGCGCATACCGCTCGCTCCCAGGGGGGATAAAGCCGCATCCACTATCTTTGTAAAAGTGCGCGGAGCTAACGCCAGCCTGATGGGGAGCACCATGAATTGGTACGCGGTGCCCTCGAATGCAAACCTCAGAAAGCGCCTGTGGCGAGGGGCTATTTGAACATGAAAGTATGCATCTTTTAGATCTACTGAAATAAACCAGTCCCCGGGCCGAGTCTACGCGAGGATCTGTTTTATCGTCAACATTCTGAAAGCGTGTTTGTACAGCGCACGATTGATGGGTCTCAGGTCTAAAATCGGCCGAAAGCCCCCATTTCTCTTTGGAATGACAAAATAGCGGCTGTAGAAGCCGCTCTCTCTCTCGTTTGAGGGGACTACCTCTATCGCTTACTTCGCGAGGAGGCTGTCGATCTCCTGTCTCAACAGCGGTATATTCCGCATGGAGACTACGGACGGGACCACGCCATTGAAGCGGGGCGGCCTGCGCCGAAACTGGAGCGAGTAGCCGTTCTCTACTATGTTCAGCACCCAGGGCGAGATACCCGGGATGGACTGCTATGCTGCCTTGCGAGCCTGCAAGGGATGCAACGTCTCGTTCTGCACTCTCCGGGTTATCCCGCGCGAGGGAGAAACCGCCGTCGGCGGACTTAGCGGCGACGTACGAGCGCCGCTCCGAGCTCCGCCGAGAGAGCTCTGACTCGCAGTAACCAGAGTATGAGACAGGACATAAGGCGGGATTGGTGCATCGCCGTAAAATCGGGGGTGCGACCAGCTTGGCACAGGGTGAGACAACAGCAGCTTGCAGCATTCATCAGAGGAGGAAGATGCTCTGATTGTGAAAATGTGTGCATTTTTATTACATTTTACACAACAACATCCATAACACAATCGTTCTCTGTGTCGCCCGCAACCGCTAGGGGGACAGACGAGAACCTTGGACTCTTCGCAGGAGGTCCCCAGTCGAGCACTTTCCTCCTCCCAGCGAACTCTTCAGGAACTCAGCTTCAGCCCCGACGCCGAACCTCCCCTCGGGCGACGATCCTTCCCTGGGCCGTGGCGCTTCCTGGGCATGTCTCGCCATTGCTTGGGGCAAACCGCCGGTTCGGGAGCTGCGGCAGTGGAGGGGTCGCGAGCGTGGGCTGCTTCACCAGTCTCTGCGCCAAGCGTGCAGATGAGGATCGGTGACGCGAAGACAGCTGGGCGGGGCGTCTGGGGAGTACCTGGCTCATAGCGCGTGAGCGCTTTTGGTCCTCCGTGAAACGCTGGATGACGGCATCCACGGTGTCCCCGAATAGACCAGAGGGAGACAACGGAGCATTCAGGAGGGCTCTCTTGTCCGCCTCCTTGAGATCCGTGAGCGTCAGCAAGAGGTGACGGTGGAGTGCAACCATGAAGCCCATGGAGCGGCCGATGGCTTGGGCTGTGCGCTTAGTGGCCATAAGCGCGAAATCCGTGGCCGCGCACAGGTCCTTAACGCCGTCCGGGTTAGGTTCTTCCCCATCCAGAGAACGCAGCAGCTGAGCCTGGAAAACCTGGAGTACTGCCATGGTGTGCAGAGCAGAGGCAGCCTCCCCAGAGGCGGCATATGCCTTCTCTGCTATGTGGGCGGTCATCCGGCACGGTTTAGACGGCAGCACCGCCTCGGATCGCAGTGATGACGAAGACGTACCCAGGTGCGCCGCAATCGCCTGCTCGACGGTGGGAAAATAGCCGATCCCGAGGCGTGGGTGCGCGCCGACTGGGGTGCAGACCACGCTTTCACGACCTCCTCGTGGACATCTGGGGAAAAAGGCGCGCGTTTCTTCTGGGCGGCGGCGCGGCAGCCCGGCTGAAGAAACCACGTGTCCAGCTTACTCCTCGCCGGCTCATCGGGGGAGTTCCACTCGAGGCCAAGGTCTTGTACGGCCCTGGTGAGAACACGAACGAGCTCTTCGTGAAGTGCAGGAGGGGCATCCCACTCCGCCCGTTCCTTCCCCGACGCCGCTAGCTCCTCTGACACGACAGATCCCTGTCCGAAGCCACCAGTGACATGAGCTCGTCTTCATCTCCCGAAGCGCCAAACCGGATCATCTCCGTAGCTTCATCAGCGTCCGGGACGGAGGCTATCATCCGCGAAGGACACTGGAGACCTGGGGGGCCGAGAGCAATGACGGCGGTCCAGCTCTTTATCTCCCCGGGGGCGGCGGCGGCGGGACGCCAGCTCTTTATCTCGCTGGCGGCGGCGGGACGCTGCCTAACAAAATCTTTGAGGGCGGCGACTCTCCGAGCCTTAAGCACCCGCACCGGAAGGTCTTCGCAGTGCGGGCAGTTAGACTCAGAGAGAGCCCCCTCTGCATGGGCCAGACCTAGGCAGAGCACGCTGTGTGAGTGCGTGTCCTGCGGGTCGATGGGCCCTGAACATAACTTGCAAATTGGCATACCGGAACACAAGAGCAGAAGGATCCGATGAATTCCTCTTCTCTGAAGTGTATCCTCAACAGCATGCGAAAGGTGAGTGAAGGAGAAAGATTCTGAGAAATGCGGTCCAGATGGCGAGTTATATAGGTGTGGCGCCACGCCCCTAAGCGCCGTCTTGACCGGCATTGGTCAGTTACATGTTCTGGTGTTTTGCTGTGAATCCTCTGTCATGAATTGGCAGAAGAAGAACCCAAGTGCAGGCAGCAGTGAAGGGGTTAACAGACAATATTTATTACCAACAAAAACAGAACCAAAACACCCACGAGGGGGTAAACGAAAAGGTAACAAAATAATAAACAAACAACAGGACCTAGGCTAAACTAGACAATACTTGACAAATGGCTAAACTAAACACTTACTAGGACAGGGGATTCACAGCAAAACACCAGAACACAGCGAACATGGAGCGTAGGGTAGACATCAAACGGTGAGCACAACAAACGCAGTACACGCAATACACGAGCACAAGACAAAGAAACAAGAGGGTATTTAAAGGAAAGACAAACGAGGGATAACGACACGGGGCAGGTGTGGGAAATCAAACACTCAGGGAAAGATAACAAGGAAACGAGAGGAGCGGGACCAATGACAAGACACTGGAGAGAACGTATATTATTGTCAAAAGGACAATAATATGTTTCTCTCCACACATAACCAAAGACTTTGCCATGGCTCTGCTACAGGACCAAGAAAAACATGACTAAATGAAGCAGAGCCATGACACCAAGCCCGACAGAATTTGGCCCGAGCCTGACAAGTACATTTTGATTGACAGCTTTTTAAAAGCCCGAACCTGTTTACAGCCCGACATTAGGCTATTCAAATGTGCGCACGCACACAGCTTTTGTCAAGAATGAGTCATTTATACATGTTTTAACATAATTTATTAATGACTAACGTACGCTATAGGCCACTTGGAAGTTGGAACAAAGAAATAAAGTAAGTCCTCTGTAACATCGTAACATCTCACATATCCCACTGGCTCATTATTCTCATTATGCACATGGTCAAAACTTTTCCACACCTCAGACTTTGCTTTAGTTGCTGGTGCATCCAAAACGTAATCGCCAGTGGCAAGCCTCCGTTTCGCCTCCTCAGCATCCATTTTCGCATCTTTCTCGCGCTAATCGGAACGCATAACATGACCGCTCATTTACCGCGCAAGCCCGAGCCCGGCCCGAGCCCGTGTAGGGTATGGTCGGATCAAAGTTTACCATCTGTGATCGTAAAACACAACAACCTCTCAGCAGGACTACGACCAGGCACCAACAAGTCTGGCCAAATGTCCTATTCTCAACACCTTCATCTAAACCAGGACAGATTCGGATACTCTCCCCTAGACTTCAAAGGAGGTTCTTGGGGGAGGACAGGACTGTTCACCAAAGTGAGAAAAGCCATGTGGCCCCCAGGGACTGAGAGCCCCAAAGTCTTCCAAAAGATTCTCTCTTTCTCGTTCCTTAGCCACAAAAGACTGGTTTAAAGTGTATACACATGAATCTCCACACTGTATGCTTGCCTCTGTTATTCTCCTTCACCTATAACCTCAAAGGCATATGTGCTTAGTGGTATTCTGTGTATATTTACATTCTTGTCCAAACTACAGGTCAATGTAATTGTAACCCCTTCATGTTTCATATCTACGTGTTTCCCATTTCATGTCTTAGAATATGGTGTATAGCACAGTAATGTATTTTATACCATACTCATTTTATTTTATTCTATTCTAAGTCTATTCCTGCTCCAAGCGCCCAGGCGACCATGAATGCAAATGAGTTAGTGTGCCGGACAAAGAAACATGTTTTCGCGCCCAAAACTATCTCATCTCATTGGATCGCCCACCTTGGAGGGGCGTGACGCCCCCTGTGTTAAAACATCTGAACACGCAGGAAAGCTTGCTCTTTTGTGTATGTTCGTTTGCTTGGGTGCGTTCGCGCTCTTGCGCGTTCGCTCGCTCGTGTTCTGTCAACCTCTCGAGACCTGCCTCTCCTCAGAGACAGCTTTCTTCAGGCAGTTTTGCTTCAAACTAAATCAACGGACTCACGGCCCGCTCTGAACACATCAGGACCCTTTGATACGCGCGCCAGCACGTGTCCCGAGAAACAAAAAAGCCAATGCAAGTATCTGAACTATTGCTAAGCAGTTGCGAATAAGCTTTGCCACTTTTAAATAAGGAGATTTGTCCTTGATGGTTCGTGCAGATGTGAATAGCTGATTTAATACTACCTTTTTTCTTTGCTTTATCTATTTCTTTCATTCTCTACTGTTTTACTTTTTTATGTTTGTTTGTTAATGTTTGGTCTTTGTTAGTAGTTGGTTTTAGTTCCCCCGTAGTGTAGATAAATAAACCGCATGTGTATCCACGCTCGAATTGTTTCTGTGCTTATTTATCACATATCAAGGTCACGTAAACTGCTTGATTTCGTTAAGATTTCTGAAGTGGTACTGTACTACAGTAAGAATATTGTTTTTCCAGGCCAGGGGAGTAATATTTCTTAGAGTTAATATACCACCTGCTGATCACTCGCTGGACGAGTACATTTTAGTTTGTCGCTGTTATTAGCTCTGCTGCATCAGGTAAAAGTGTATAAAATAATTACTGGTTAATCACAATTAATTATACGTATGTTACTGTGGTTAAACTCATAGTTTCCCCGAAATACACAACATATATTGGTGGAGAATGCGGGCGCAGTTTTAAACCTTGTTTTGTGAGCAGAACTCAGTAACTATTCATGTGTGTTTCTATGGGTGTTACCGAAACCGAATACTCTCTTAAATGGCACTTTATGTATAAATGAAGGTGTGGACCCACCCACCTATCCTTGGCAGACTCTTGAGTTTCTCGCAGAGAAAACCTCAGCCTCTGTCATAGAGTTAGTGACAATATAAAGATGAAGAAATCTCTTTATAGCGCACTATGCTATTATTTAACCGCCCTAAATTGAGCAAAGAAATCCTCTTTTAGCGCGAAGAAGGTAGAGCGAGACTCGCTGCCTTAAGTTACTGCGCCGAAACAAGCCTCTGTGACCTATTTAGGAAAAGCCCAAGGTATTTGTTAATGATGGTTAAGTTAACTGCAATTTAATGTGACCCTATAAAATGAAGAAATCTTTTATAGAGAGTCCCGATATCGTTTGACCGCCCTAACCTGAGCGAAGAAATCCTCTTGTTAGCGCGAAAGAAATAGTGGAGCGAATTTCCTCCCTAGTTCATGCACGGCCGAATTTTGTGTAGATCGAAGCATTGCGTGTTCCAATGCTTTTCATCTAAGACACACCGCTCCCCGTAGTTTAACCATTAGACTAGCTAACTAATGCGTGCTTTTTTGTTTCCTCTTTTTGAGTAGACGAGGCGGAAGGATACTGTTTTACTGTATATGTATTTTACTGTATATTGTATAGTTAAACAGTAGATGACGACCGTTTAAAGGGGAGTGTGATAAAAATCTTGATCAAGTTAATTGTACGACGGCGAAGAAATCCCACCGGAGTGCCAGTGACTGAAGTCTCCCTGCGTGCCGTCACCTAAAGTGCGGGGACTGAGGCATCCAAGGCTATCCGCCGCCAGTGCCAGGCACGCCAGGACAGCCAAATCCTCCCACCAGACACCACTGAGGAGAGAGACGTCACTTCACTACCCAGGT
>NC_079910.1:18337244-18562230 GCF_024868665.1 Triplophysa rosa
GCGAGTGGGGACCAATAGCGCTGACTGGTGCACTGCAGCAATTTTGGGGTATATAACGCCGGGAAGTGCCACTTAGCGGGAAGAAAAGCATATGGGCTATGTCTGTTGCGAGTGGCACCCCTGGGTAAAATCCCAATTTTCTCTGTGCCCGTCAGGCGGTTACTCACTAGGTACTGCCAGGTTGGGCTGAGAGTTGTGACTGTTTGTGTGGTCGCACCTGAGTGGCATGTAGGGCAAGGGATCTGAGGTGACTGCCGCTGTGTGTCCAGAGAGGTCGGACAGTTGGACCTGCTTTACTGGTACCCACCTGGAAGCCCTCACTTCATGCCCAGGTCTATTAAATAAGGTACAGCCCCTACTGAGTTGCTATAGGTGAAAAGAGAAGTAGGAATTCTCCCTTCCACCCCCGTTAAACTGTTTATTTTGTCCCTGTTGTTTTGAGCTTAGTTGCCTCCCTAGCCTATATGACACCATAGCGCCCCCTAGCTGCAGGCCCCGTCATAACTCTAGCGTTGCCAACCAGCTGAGCCAAGTAAGGCAACCCTCTCTGTCCCCTCTTCTATCTTTTTATTTTTGTTTTAAACCTGTCCTGTTTTACCTGTAGTTCACTAGAAGACTGAATCTGCATGAGCCATCAGGGAATTCTCAGTAATGTGTTGATGAAGTAAATGTAACAAGGTTCGGTAATTCTGGAAGAAAGGAGTCGGGTCGGCGTGGCTGGGAAACCGAGGTAGACTCTTTTTATTAAACAACAAATCTCTAATGGTGCTGCTGCACCTCAACAAAAACACTCAACACTTGCTCAGTAACATTCACAATATTCCAGTCCTCGACGCAACGTCTCGGCGGCTTCCTCTCTCTCGGTTCCCAGCCGGTCTCTCTCCTCTTCTCATCTCCAGCTGTCTGGCTTTTAATCGTCTCCTCGCCAATTACTACAATGAGAAGCAGGTGTTTTTAATATGCGCTTGATCTGCTTACTCACCGTTCTTCTCCCGTCTCTCTCTCTCTCCGTGCAAACCGTGCTGAACCACGCCCCCCTTGCCACAGTAAACTACCCCAGTCAGTAGAATGACCCCCTAAGTTTCAACCCATCGACACATTTGCTCAGACTCTTTCCCTGTACCCACATACCCACACACACACCTACTATCCACCCCGCCAATTCACTGCCAGGATAAATAGGTGTTTAAGTTGCGCCACTGACTGTTCACCCCAGTTAGCCGCACAACCCATGACATATAAGTGTTATAGAGCTCACTTAAGCTTGTAGGGACTTGCATTGGCCTCTTTGTGCACTTCTCCCTTGCCCCCAGTGCGCCAGCATGTCCAGACCATCCAGTCCTGTCACCTGCCAGACCAGCTAGAGACCAGGCAAAGCGATGCGACGGACTCCTGCCTGGGACCATCATCTGCACACGGCAACTGCGCTGAGAGCTGTTGGTCGGACGACCTAAACTGGCGAAGGGACCACGATCTAAACCAGAGCTACAACTACAGAGAGACAACAAACTCATCTGAAGTGCACAGCCAGGATCATCAGTGACCTCGACCAGATCGTCCTACTAGAGCAAGGAGCAAGTGCAGAACCGCCTAGACCAGCTGGACCTGCAAATGACAGCGGATGAAGAGGACCAGGAGCTACAGGAGAAGATGAAAGCTACAAGAGTATTTTGCAACACAGACTGAGCGAAGAGAGCAGTTGGAGCAGATGCCATATAGGGGCTGGTAGGAAAACTCCAACATGCAGAAGCTCTCTTCATAATGGCCCCGGCAGACAGCAATACCATGCCACGGCCAAGGCCTATAAAGGCCATCTGCAAGCAGTCCACGCTGAAGTCCAAGCCATGACTCAGCAATGGAACCAAAAGGAACTGAACATAGCTTGCAGACTACAAGGAGAACAGACAGGAGAATGCAACAGAATCTCTCCTGTCCAACCCCCCAGCTAAAAGCCCAAAGCTGCGAAAGGGGGGGGGGGGCGAAAGCCCACTGTTCACACCTTACTAGCCAGCAAACACAGAGGGGTGGGGCAGGAACCATTCAAAAGAACCTGCAGACACATACCCTGCGTGTCCCCACAGACCCCAGCAAGCTGGCCAGAAACATGACAGCTGTCACCACTAGATGCTGTCACCCTGAACACTGCAGGAGGCCACAACAAGCTCCTACCTGCAAAACATTGACTCTTAGGCAGGAACACTGCCCAGTGTGACCACACAAGACAGATCAACTGCTTAGGATCACCTCCAGCCTAGAGGACCACAGCATCCTATGCCAGCAGTTAGAAACTGTCAAAGCGGATTACAGCAGCTACAACACCTCTGCTACAGCCAGCATCCGAGCCTACATGAGAGGACCGAACAGGCTGGAAGGGAAGAAGACTTCAACGCAAAACTCTCCTGCCTCAGAAATCCGCATCCCATTGTGAGTCATCACCTAAGCACAGCCTTCTTCCGCCAAGATCACCTGATATCTGCGGAACTCAGCCCATAAGACCTACAGAGAATGCTGCCTATAGCGCTGCCTCCATAAAGACTGTTTAAATCCTGCCTAACTCTGCACATCACAAAGAACTGACTCTGGAGGGTGCACCACAGCAGCAGATCTTCAGCAGAGACTCAGCAGATGTTACAGCCTGCCGGGAACAGCCAAGCACCAGACAGGATGCCCTGCGACAACATGGAGCTGACCACTTTCGTCGGACACGAAAGACGGCGCCCCGTGGAAACCCAGCTGGCAACCTAGGAGCCACTGACCTGTTCCGGCCCAACAGTCACCAAGGAATTCATCTCAACACCATGGATGACACCTGTCCAGAGAGCAAAACCGTGCAAATAAGTCTGAGCCAGCAGAGATCCTGAGAACATCAAAGGAGCTGATTCCACAAGAAACCTCAACAGGAGGATGTAAAAATCCAAATCAGACTCTTTTCAACCACAAGTGGCATGAGAAAGGAATAACCCTCATGAATGCCCTCCTACTGAGGAAACGTCCAGACTCTGCAACCTGCTTGTTGACCAAAGAGACAGTCATCCTAACACAAGATGAGCATAGGCACCCAGACCGCACTCATGCAGATGGCTGACTACCCAGAACAAGCCGAGACACACACACGCGGCCATCAACTGAGGTATGACTGAAACAAGAAGTTCCCACACACCTGACCAGACAGCTCCACAGCATGTACACCCCATGTACATGTCACGGATGGACACACGCCCTCCTTCTACCAGCAAAGACCTGCTGAATTGTTTTGAGCTCTAAGAGACTTTAACCATTACAAAAGAATTGGGCTCAAGTACAGGAACTTCCGCTTTCCAGCCAGCCAACTCGTCTGAAATGCATTGCCAGGTCACAAAAGTTCAGGCATGACATCTCAGCTGGTCCGAGAACTCAGTCTCAAGGTCGAACCAGCCGACGACCCAAACGTTTCCTCCCTTACATGCCAAAGGCACATCACCAAGTGACACTGAGGATAGCAGGCACCATACAGGAACTAGGGGCAGATATCTCAGACATCAGCTTTGCACTGTTCACACGCTCTCCACGACAACACCAGCATCAGACATTTCCTCTTCTTCAAGTGTGCGCAGTTTCCATTGGATCATGCCTGTCAACCACGGCCATGGCCTAGGACACCCGTGCTTTGAACTTGAAATGGAATAACCAATGCTGTAACTGCTACTTCCTGGTACTCGCAAACCTCACAACCCCATGGGGGGCCCTGTCAAGTGCGAGAACTTTCTACTAGACTAGAACAGCCCAGAGCTTTGCACTCTGGTGAATAAATGAGACTGTAGCAACTGCATTCACCAAAAGGGGTCATTGTTCAGCTCAACACACAGTGGGACCAAGCCTTCAACCACACATATTCAATGGAATACGTGGAGCATGGCCCACTCTGGAAGCCACACCCCCTTTTTACTGAATACGTCATCTTTTGCAGCGTGCATATTGTACAAGTGAGTACATTTACCAAAGATTTTGAACAACGTCTTTATGAAGAGAATGACAGCAGGTTACCACTCCAAGGAGATGGACAACGCCCTGCACCTGCCATCAACTGCAAGTGCTAGAGCTACTCTTCACAAAGACAATGATGCAGAACTAATGTCAACTATGTGGCCCCATTCACAGAACCACATGACATTACATCCCAAGCTAGCTGCATCCTGAGCTACAAAGAACACCACCTACAAGGTTTGTGAACTGCTAAAAATAACTGCCCACTCATGTAAATGAGCGCTCAAGACGGTGCCACACCAAATGGCACCTGCGCTTCACCACATGCCTGATCTACCCTTGCAAAATGGAGTTCCATCTGAAAGCTTGACTTGCCAAACACTGCCTTAACACTGGTCTACACTGACAACGTGACCAGAACGAAAGGGGGGTAGCCAAGCACCAGCTGAACACGGCTCTTACCACAGCCTGAGCACCCAGATGACAAGAGCTGCTCCGTGCTTCACAAGCCATCCAGCGATGTTCCACTCACATCAGAACACAGAAGGTAACCATAGAGACCTGCCACCAACCTGTGATGTTTCTAACAGTCAACGCCTCCTCACCACTGATCCCATGCACACAAAGCCACGTGGTTGACGACACAATGGTGAGGCACTGCACGCCCAGAGCAGGTGTTTTGTGGAAAATGACAAGCCTGTCCCACTGCAACACTTCAAGCTGGGGCCCCAAACATCACAGCACAAGTGACAGCTATCCGGATTAATCCTTTAAATCGCAAAAACTCCATCAGACAATTTCTTACCTGCATAGACTCAAAGTAGGCTAAGCTAAGTTTCACACACTATCACTTGGCAAGAAACATAGCGAATCATAAGCCAGTTGAGCATTAACACCTGTTCCAGACACCTAGTGTCATCACAAAGGAACACGATATGCTCCTCTGCGGGAAAAGGTGTAAGAACATTCAAAGTAAACCCATGAAAACAGGCATTTTGTGGCAACCGGTGGTCACCAAAAACCCACCCGCCCATCCCACGCATCGCTTCTAAGCCACAGCTACCACCTCACGCCGCCCGCATCACACCCACCCACACTGGCTCTGCCTAAAATACAGCTTCGCTTAAGCAACCACCAACGCTCACAAGCGATGTTAAACACCTTCCTTTCATTATGTCCAACCTTGCTGCGTCTAATAAGCAAAATCCTCTAGTCTGTTCCTGTAACAACACAGCGCCACGCCGTGCAACTTTCCAGGAACAAAGGGGGGTCATGCTGATGTATGCCTACGACACACCATGGGCCAGACACCATGACACCAAAGCCACTAACACACAAAGAAGTGGCGCACTGCCCTGGCATGCAGCGACAGAGCACATCAGTATATGTTGAGTTGATTCTAGCTCCAACCAGCAAACTTCACACCCTCACTATGACGCAAAACAGCCACCTCCCCAGGGTAGAACATCAAGGAAGATTGTGTGTGACCTGTGCCCAGGTCAACAAGGGGCAACCATGACTTTTTACAATCACACGGAAGTTCACCAAGCGGGTAGAGTACCACCCAGCATCCCACTAGACAGACCACTGCATCACAGCACACCTCCACATGTTCTCCAGGTTCAGACGGCCACTGATAACCAGCTCAGACAGAAACGCTCACTCCAGGACCGACATCAGGCACAGAGATTTTGGAAACCAACAAGCATACAAGCCTAACTCCATTCTCTGAACCAGTCTCAGCCGGCCAAGTGTAAGGAACCAACTGAACAACGAGCAGTACGCTGGAGAAGTATGTTTCTGTTAACATGTAAATTGGGACGGGAACAGCCCCCTTGTGTCCACCGCCATCAAAGGGACCTCAAACCAACCGACGTGTGTGTTTCTTTTTGATCTGATGGCCTAAGCTCAGACAATACCACCACAACATCCAAAGCGCCAGCCAAGAGACTTCAACCTTGTCACACCCTACACTGCTCACCAGTACTTCAATGAAAGACACCGGAGCATGACACCTGCTTTTGCTCTGTAATCACTGCAGAAAACGTGAAGGCCAGAGAGCATGCTGCACCCGGCAAGATTCACAAGAGGAACGTGATGTGGATGACAAGATTTGATGTCATAACAACTACGTGAGACAACCTCCCATCTGTTGTCCAAGAAACTTCTACCACCTTAGGGCCAACCAACCCCCTTCAAGCCCATCTTGCATACTCTCTGGGTAGTGCCATCCCTCTGCACATAGCCCCGAGCAAGGCGAGATGGCATTTCTACTGAATCTACCCATTATCGAGGCCTTACAGACTCTGGATCGGATGTCTGCTCGCGCCAACTCCCCTGTGGTCCGGTCCTGGACCGCCGCGGACACTGCACTGTGCCAAACCACCACATTAGGGTATACACTTATTCTAGGCTTGTCCTTCGTCCTTTACAGAAGGGTCAACGGAATGCAGGAGTCAGTGAACAAGTGTACGGCGGCGTTTCCTCGGGCATTCAAACGGAGCCGCGAGAAGGGAGGCACGCAAGCTGAGCTCGAACCTAACCTCCTCGAGATTGACCCACTGCCAGTGCGCCACAGCCCTGAGGACCAGTAAGACCCACCTGTCACCTCGACCATTACGATCCAGACAACCATCGGCCGTCTAAGCTTCTACAAACCCCGTCGTCCGAAAGGGGGGATATGTAGGGTATGGTCGGATCAAAGTTTACCATCTGTGATCTTAAAACACAGCAACCTCTCAGCAGGACTACGACCAGGCACCAACAAGTCTGGCCAAATGTCCTATTCTCAACACCTTCATCTAAACCAGGACAGATTCGGATACTCTCCCCTAGACTTCAAAGGAGGTTCTTGGGGAGGACAGGACTGTTCACCAAAGTGAGAAAAGCCATGTGGCCCCCAGGGACTGAGAGCCTCAAATTCTTCCAAAAGAATGTCTCTTTCTCTTTCCTTAGCCACAAAATACTGGTTTAAAGTGTATACACATGAATCTCCACATTGTATACTTGCCTCTATGTTATTCTCCTTCACCTATAACCTCAAAGGCATATGTGCTTAGTGGTATTCTGTGTATATTTACATTCTTGTCCAAACTACAGGTCAATGTAATTGTAACCCCTTCATGTTTCATATCTACGTGTTTCCCTTTTCATGTATTAGAATATGGTGTATAGCACAGTAATGTATATTATACCATACTCATTTAATTCTATTCAAAGTCTATTCCTGCTCCAAACTACCAGGTGACCATAAATGCAAATGAGTTAGTGTGCCGGACAAAGAAACATGTTTTCGCGCCCAAAACTATCTCATCTCATTGGATCGCCCACCTTGGAGGGGCGTGACGTCCTCTGTGTTAAAACATCTGAACACGCAGGAAAGCTTGCTCTTTTGTGTATGTTCGTTCGCTCGTGGGCGTTCACGCTCCTGCACGTTCCGCTCGTTCGTGTTCCTTCAACCTGTCGAGATCTGTCTCTCCTCAGAGATAGCCTCTTCCAGCAGTTTGGATCAGCTAAATCCAACGGACTCCCGGCTCGCTCTGAACGCATCAGGACCCTTTGATACGCGCGCCAGCATGTGTCCCGAGAAACAAAGAAGCCAATGCAAGTATCTGAACTATTGCTAACCGGTTGCGTATAAGCTTTGCCCCTTTTTAAATAAGGAGATTTGTCCTTGATGGTTTATGCAGATGCGAATAGCTGATTTAATACTGCCACTCTTTGCTTTGTCTATTTCTTTCATTCTTTACTGCTTTTACGTTTTTATGTTTGTTTGTTAATGTTTGGTCTTTGTTAGTAGTTGGTTTTAGTTCCCCCGTGGTGTAGATAAATAAACCGCATGTGTATCCACGCTCGAATTGTTTCTGTGTTTATTTATCACATATCAAGGTCACTTAAACTGCTTGATTTCGTTAAGATTTCTGAAGTGGTACTGTACTACAGTAAGAATATTGTTTTTCCAGGCCAGGGGAGTAATATTTCTTAGAGTTAATATACGACCTGCTGATCACTTGCTGGACGAGTACATCTTAGTTTGTCGCTGTTATTAACTCTGCTGCATCAGGTTAAAGTGTATAAAATAATTAATGGTTAATCACAATTAATTATACGTATGTTACCGTGGTTAAACTCATAGTTTCCCCGAAATACACAACACCCGTGTAAAATGATAGAACTTACGCCCGAACCCGACCGAACCCGTCGGGTCACGTTGGGTCCGTCGGGTTCGGGCAAAGATCTTCAGCTCTACTTTACAGATCATAAAGGCATTTGTTTTCAATAAAATTGATTTAAGACTTAAAATTCATTTTTATTCATAAACTTTAGGTTTAGGGTAAGGTTAGGGGTAGTATAGGGCTTTAATATCTCAATAAGTTGCCATCATTTTAATAATTTTTATAAATATAATGATTTACTGTCTGTTATTATTTCATAATGTTTAATGCACAACAATGCTGAGGTGCAAATAGTAACGTTATCTGCCACTATTTATAAGTAAAAAGCATCTAACTAAATCCAAAGAAAATAGGCCCTACAGCTATTTTTGGTTAGTGTAAATAGCATATCACTAAGAAATGCTGCTATTCTTGCTTGGTGTAAACAGAACTTACTACTATTTAAACTTCGTGTAAACAGCATCTGTCGCTATTTTCACTTAGTGTAAATAAAAAGTGCAAGATGTTTGTCCCTTTATGCACTCCGCAGTCTGGTGTACATTGTTTTCAAATGTTTTTTTTTTTTAGTTAGCAGCCTGCCCTGTAGGCTTTATTCAATTCCAACAATTTTATTGTTTGTCTGCTGAATATAACTCTCACAGTGTCCTGCCTAATTTTTTTGAAGGCTAAGAACAGCGAATTTGGTGCTAATTTAGACCACCGAGATCTATTTCAATCATTTAAAGCAGTCTTCAAAAAATACTGCTACTGCACAATCAGAAACTAAAACAATACATTTCCGACACAAATACTAAAAACAAACTACCCAAATATTACTTTTATCGGATCAAGCACTAGCTGTAAAGTGTTTTATACTTCATCTACCTGTTGATGAGACTATCTATCTATCATCAGCTCTGATTGGAGTCAGTGAACACAGACTGTGAGCAGGAAATAGAAAACCCGGAGCAGAATACACAGATCTCTAGCGCGCGGAGTGATAACAGAATGCCTTCAGCAGGGATGTGAGTCCATTCCGCTTCACTCATACAGCCTAATATGCAGTTCACCTCTCAATAACATTGAGAGAACACGTATAAACAAGAACATCGAACATAAGGTTAAGAACAGTCCTAAAGCATAGAAAGAATGTATAGAAAACATTTGTATATGAAGAAATAAAATGTTACAATAATGTTTTGTTAGAGTTTGCATTACCCTACAAAAACATTGGGTCAACATTATAAAAAAGTTTTGCAGAACATTTTTCATAATCTTAGAAAAACATTAGGAGAACGTTTATATAACAATAGAATTGAACATTCTAATAACGTTTTGGATAACGGTCTTGTAACCAAGCAAAAACATTAATACAACATTTAAAAAACTGGACGTTTTGTATGGGAGGCAAATCCTGCCAAATTTAAATAAATAAATTAAACGATGAAAATTAAAATGAAAACCAGATTAGCAATTTCATTATACACAACTGCGTGCACAATATGTGCCAAAATGAAAAATAAAATGAAATTATTTTATTTTCATTTTCATTTTTACACTGACAATGCGTTGTCCCTGTCAAATTGAAAAAGAAAATGCAATTGGTGATTTGACATTTCATTTTCACTAAAATCTCGAGGCAAGACTGCCAATTTGAAAATGAAAAGGCAAATGTGAAAAATAAATTGTAAAAAAATTTTTTACAAAGGTTTTAGGGTCCTTGTGTTATACTTTTGCGTCCATTCGTTTTCCGTTTTTTGACCCATAAATAAAAAAAGAAAAATGTGCTTTCTTCTTTATTTGTTTTTAGACTGGTGAATATAATATTCATACACAAACTTATTTTCCTTATATGAAATGCTTATTTACTTGAAAATCAAAGCAATAGTATACACAACTTTTTCCCATTTTACCAAAATTCGAAATTTGATTTCTGCATTTTATTTGCTTTGACCCGGAACATACCCGGTCAGATGACCTTTTTACCGCCGTTTTTATGAAGTTCCTTAATTGAAGGTGCTTTACCACACGTGGAAGTTAGTTCGGCTGAAAGATGGAACAGTATATTCTTTTTAAAGGGAGCAAAAGGGTAACACTGAAGGATGATGATATGAGCGCGGAGAAGATAGGTAGGATTTTTCAGGTGAGTACAAACCTGTGTTATTAAGTTATGTTAGATGCATTTAAGTTGTAGGGGACTCCAACACAATAGTACCCTTTAAAATGCCATATGACCTGCTCTTTAAAGTGGTTAAAAAAATTGTCATTTTGCTCAAAATCAGTTCAATAACTGTGTTATTGCAAATTCATCAATTATGACACAAAGTCGATTCAGTTATAAAGCAGTAAAGAAGACAGTGTATCATCATCCCTCTGGCTGGGGTGATGTCTGGGCGTAATTAACAACTAATTAACCTTTAACTCCTCTGTTTTAAGGTTTCATCGCAGACTGTGTACTTGACTGATGATTCGAATATCGCAATTTTCCCAAATCAGTCGGGTTACTTAAGTACCTTAGACCTCACTGCACGGGGACATTATGAGGTCCATGGGGATGAAGTAGAGAAAGGACTTCTCTCCCCAGGAACACACCCAGCAGTTGCTCCGCGTTTTTCTTTTACCCGCACTGTTCCACCCTCTGCTGCTGCTGGTTCACCTGCCGCTGCAGCTGCACCTCCAAGAGCCTCCATGACTCGCTCATTTCAGAGGTAGGCCTATTTCATTATTTTAAGATAGCTGAGGCTCATAACTTTACTGAGAAGGTCTAATAATAGCGATAATTTACATATTTAAAAGGGGTAGCCTATTCTATTATTGAAAATTGTTATATAATGTTTTTACTTATTACTGCATGCTGTCCATAGACTTGTTCCACAGTAGATGTATAATTGTTTAAAGTTGTTTTTTTCTTTGGCATTTATCTGTTTTTGTATTTTTTGCATGTTGTCATTTGCTTATATTGGACACCAAATTTCAAAGAGCTAGTCACAACCTACATGTTTGCTTCATATAACCCCATTTTTGAACAAGAAATGATTATGACTTACACACATAATTTGTGTGTGTGTGTGTGTGTGCGCGCTGTGTGTGTGTGTGCGCGCTGTGTGTGTGTGTGCGCGCTGTGTGTGTGTGTGCGCGCTGTGTGTGTGTGTGTGTGCGCTGTGTGTGTGTGTGTGCGCTGTGTGTGCGCTGTGTGTGCGCTGTGTGTGCGCTGTGTGTGCGCTGTGTGTGTGCGTGCGTGCGTGAGAAAGAGAGTGAGAAATGTAACTTTGAATTTGCAATGTGTGTTATGTATTCCAGATCCATTTACATTGCTGATTCAGTTCATGGTAAACTGAGGCCGAGCAGGATGGTGGTTGTCCGTTTCCTAGAATGTGAGGCTACAGTACATGGCATTATTGGGAAAGTTCAAGATGCTCTTGGCAGTTATGATCCAGTAATTCTCACTGATGCCCAGGGTAACGAGATACTTGATTCTGAAGGAACTAAAGGTATGTATTACAATTTTATGTTTGTATTTTTAAGCTGTTGTAATTAAGAATTATATGGCAATCACTGGGTCATGCCATCCCCATGTACCCAGGGTCCCTCTACTGGAAGCAGAATGCCCGGAAGGTTTTTGCCATCTCCGAACAAGATTTCACAGAGTTTCAGGGCACCAAGAGAAAGAGAAGGTACGGAATCAATATTTGTGAGTATATTTCTCAACTGCTCAAGTCTATGACTAATCTATTTAAAAAATACTTTTTTAGCTCAAGTCGAAAAGATGATGAGACTTCAGGTCTACAAGATGTGTACGAAAAGATAGAGGAGGTGGTTCTGGCCTCACAGGGCCTTCAGCAAGTTATCTCATCTATCAAAGAGCTTTCTGAGCTGTCCAGTCAAACATCTGCCAAAACCTTGACTGATGTCCAAATGCAGAAAATAAAAGCAGCTTTCACTTGCATAGTCTGCAAGGGTAAGTGTTGTGTGCACAATTGGTATTGTCAAATATGAGTTCCATTAACATTTAAAATTAAGGCAAGTTATGACTTGGGTAAAAATCGCAAATTCAGTTGTTGTTGTAGCATTTAGCTTGCAATCATATTCCTGCTATCTATTCAGTAAATGCCACTTTGAGTTGGTTCTAATGTAATGGAATTCATATATTTGTAAATGCTGCTAAAAGGAGTAGTTCACCCAAAACTGAACATTCTGTCATCATTTACTCACCCTCATGTCATTCCACACCCACAAACTTTTATTCATCTTTGGAACACAAATGAATGTATTTCGCATGAAATGGAAGGTGCAAGTCTTTTCTTCCCTAATGTGACACACTTTTGTGAAACTGCTTTTGGTACAAGATGTAGTTGATGGGCTTGATTTTGTCCATGGGGAATTGATTGGATGTTTGTGGTTTGATATTAGTCGATTTCATGTGAGGGAGAGGAAGAGGAGAATTTTTGATTTAATGATTACAAGGCCACATAAAATGTTTTGCACAAACAAATTATGAAAAATACTGCAATATTCCACTGAAGACAATACGTTCAATTTGATTTCATGGTGCTAATGAAATCTGACAGATTTCTGTCCCTCTATTGAAAGTCTGTTCAACCAAAACTCTGACCGCTATATTCACATGGATTTATTTTACTATATCTTTATGAATGCTTTTAAGGGTTTAAGAGTTTTGGGTGAATAGACTTTCAATGGAGGATCAGCGCTCTCTGATTTCATTAAAGATATCATAATTTGCATGAGGTAAATGATGACAACTTTCAGAAAATGGTCCTTTTAATTGCACTTTTGAAGCTGTGATGTCATGTGAGAATCAGTATTTATGTGTTTTACTTGATGTCTTTTTCGTGGTAGCTTGGATAAAACATTAAAACATTTCCTTAAATTTTTTTTGTGAAAACCCTGCACTGTGCGCACAACATCTGATTTTTGTGACATTTGATATTTTCTAGGACCCATAGATCAACCGGTATTTGCCACCTGCTGTAGAAGCCTGATCGGATGCAAGCTTTGTGTTGATCAGTGGATGGCTACTGCATCACAGTGCTTGAAATGCAGGGGGGAAGATCTCAGTAACAATGTCTTTCTTGCAGTGGGTCTTTCTGAAGTTTTGTTAGCTCTTAGTGACATTATTAAGGTAGAGTAGCGCTGCATTACACAGACAATTGTTACCTGTTAAGTGATTGACGTTTAGTTCAGTGGTTTAATGGACAGCTTATTTTGTTGAAACAAGAACAAGAAAAACATTTTTTGTTAATTGCATTTGTCAGCATCATGTTGATGCTAAACAGTTAGTCTAATATTTTGTTTCTAGAAAGAGCACTTGATAGGAAAACATATAACAACCAATAAGCATGTTCTTTATGAGTATCTTTGAGTTAGAGTGACTAGAGTGATCAAAGCCTCTTTAAAAGGCAAAAAGTTTTTGTTGACTGCATTATTGAGCAAAACAGCAATGTCTGGCCACTTCTCTGAAAACAGTTGTTCCACTGTAGCCTTCTCATGTTCGCTTGTGAAAGGGTCCATTCCAAAGGAAGAAACCCTTGTCAAAGAGGACCCCAGTGTGTCCATGTACAGATCAGCTGCTTCAGTTCCATTGGGCAGTAGTGCTGCTGAAATGTTTTTTGCAGAACCACCCTGTGCAAGCTGGTTGGGGATTCCTTTTCCTGTAACAGTTGGGAAATGTTAACTCCTATTAAATGTTGTGAATGTCAATTACTTGTCAAGCGTTTTGTTTTAAACATTATTTAGCATACTGTACCGGGAATCCTGTGGTTGTTCCATGCCTCTACTACCCTGCTAATGCCCAGATGACACAGTTGACAGATGAGGTTAGAGACACAGTATCTTGTTAGGTTGCAGTCCATATCAATGAGTTCTTGGTCGACCAGCTGGACAAGAGCCTCCTTCAAAGGGTAATTAACTCTGTTATTAATTTCAGGCCACATCCTCTCAATTGTGTGATTCTGGTGAATAAAATGAGTGACATAAAAGGTTATTTTTACAATAGACTAAAAATCATCACTGCACTATAGTTTTTCATATCAAGTAGACACACCTTAACAGATAATTAGATTAAGTAAAGACAATCACAAATTTGGATTATCAAGTACAAGAGTTCCTCTGTAATGTACTTCGTTTTGTAGAAGTAGAAAATAAAATTAAGTTTATGTATGTGGAAATATTATTCAGTTAGAAGTATGATTTAATTACCAATATAATCAATAAGTGTTTTCTTTCATTAAATCATTAAGCTGTGTGCTTTTATCATGAGCTTGCTATTTTACTCAGTGGAAAATACTGTGATAAAGATAGAGTGTGACAAGCCGAGCGAAACCACAAAAGAGGAACAAGCTCTGTGTGTGCGTGCAGAAACGGAACAGTGACAAGTCTAACTAACAACACACACCCAAAGAGTCACACAGAGAAGGAATGTTATGAATTAATCCACTGCATATGTTTTAAGTATAATCATGAGTTTTGATGTGTTTTGAATCATAGGATTAAGAAACAACGCTGCATAATTAAAGTATTAGATGATTGAGTGTTTTTTACTGAAAGTATTTTGACATGTTGTCTTGCCACATGAAACTGTCTCTAGGGAACTTCCTAAAACTAGCAACTGACCACAGGGTGCAAAAGATGCGTTGCAAAAGATGTTGTTTTGCAGGCAGATAAACGTGGTGCACGGTGATTGGTTGCCAAGGAGCAATACTCCCTAGAGACAAAGGAGGAGTCAGAAGATGAGAACGAAGTCAAATACTGAATAAATATGTGTGTTTTTGAATAATCTGGGTTGTTGGCTTGTGGTGGAGTGAGGAGATCGTCTGACAACCCAAAGCTTTGTTACTCTTTTACATCTGATAAATAAACTTCAGTTTTTGAACTTAAAAGTTTCTCTTTGAATTCTGAACATGCAGGACTGCCTGTAAAGTCCAACATGTACCACTGTTGTGATTTTGTTGTAAGCTAAATTAATTTTTTAAATATTTAATAAGATTTTTTCAATATAAACATGCATCTAATTTTATAATAAAATCAACTAAAAATAAACTTAATGTCTAAATTAAAACTATTTGGGTCTGAAGATAGATTGATCTCATCAGACATACACTTGTACAAAACTCTTAATGTAGTGAGAATTACCAACACTTTTTGCAAATGCAGACGAAACTAGTTTTGCAGGTGACTAATTAATCCAAATAATTTGTTTAATCTATTGCAATCTATACATATAGTCACACTTTGTTCTTTTAAACGTTTTGAGTTTTCAGAACCGTAATAGTTTAAATCTAAACCACAACAGAATGGAAAACATACTTTTGTTGATTGGGTCTGACGATACGGTGGTGTTTCTGTATTCAGTCTATGGTCAGCAAGGATTTCTTGAATAAATAGAGTCAGGAAGAACTCTTTGCCATGGTCCACTCTTATTTGGTCCCACATTCCATTGTTGATTACAGCAGGCCTTAAATAATGATCAAATTCAAAAATAAGTTGTTCTCTACACTGACTCTTTCATATGCAATATATTCAGATGATATATATAGTTCAAGCTAATAAGTCTTTTTTTCTTTTGTAATACAAACCTGTACACTTTTTCATAAATAGTGAGGTTATTCTTTACTGGCATACATGCATAAGCCATGATCTTGCTGCTGTAGCCATCAATTGCTAGGACATGTGTAACTCCAAACATGCCCAGCTTTTCGTTTTGGTCTAAATGGAGTTTGTGTCCTGTGTATGCAGCACGGTAGGGTATAGGATTAAGATTCCGTGCACCCTGATAAGAGAAGTGGAAAAAATAATGCAAGAATTACAATGTTGTCTTTGAATTGTTTGTCCAGTAGGCCTATTTGTTAAAAGCAATAGTCCAGATGTAACATATAATGCCAACTGTAGGGCTTGCTATAAAAATGTTGCCGTAGTGTTTTACTAAATAACAACACCCTTTATCTAATAACTGTTGGTTTTGATGTATATAAGGATTAATAATAATAATAAAAACTGGCTTACACTGCATCGCATTTCATGGTATGGTCGATGTATTGTCTGGAGGGCTCGCCCAACCCGACTTTCTGAGGCTCGAATTCCCTTTGCTGCCAAATAACCAGTCATCATCTTACGACCGTAGGTTGGTCCTGCCTAGAGTGATGGAACAAACTCATTTATCATTTATCAACAAAATATGGCCTACATCAGACTATAATATAAGCCATGCTTGTTTAAGCAGTGTTTTTAAGCAGAGACAAAATCAGATCTTTGAATGTTACCGCGTTTAACTGTCATTGTGATTAAAATAAGATACACGATGTACAGTAGGCATATACTGGCCACTACACCAACACCTGTGTGCAGTACAGTATGGCTACTGTAATCGATTTGTTTAAACGGGCCGACCGTTCGTTAACTGAACTAACCTTAGTCCGGGAAAACAACGCTAAACCATCTTCAATGTCAAATGCATTATTTTATTGCAATNAAGTATCTGGGCTTCCACTTGGCCAGGTGAGGTGCGTCCCCAAATTGATAAGACGGCGCGCGATTGCGCCTGCCCGAGGCCCTAAGACCAAAAAGGAGGTGAGGCAGTTCCTGGGGCTGGCGGGATACTACAGAACGGTTTGTGCCTAATATATTCGGACCTCACCAGCCCGCTGACTGACCTCACTAAAAAGGGAGTGCCAGATCGCGTCCATGGACGGAGCGAGTGCCAGCAGGGTTCTACCAGAGTTGAAGGCTGCTCTAGTGTGGCGGGCCGCTCTTGCATTCCCCTAACTTTTCTCTCCCTTTTATCCTGCAGACCGACGCGTCGGACAGAGGGCTGGGCGCAGTACTGTCCCAGCTGGTAGAGGGTGAGGAACGGCCGGTGCTGTACCTGAGCCGCAAGCTCTCCAAGAGGGAAGCTAGGTACAGCACCATAGAGAAGGAGTGTTTGGCTATCCGGTGGGCAGTCCTCACCCTCAGATACTACCTGCTGGGGCGGGAGTTCACCCTCTGTTCGGACCACGCTCCCCTCCAATGGCTCCACCGCATGAAAGACACCAATGCCCGGATCACCCGTTGGTATCTTGCTTTACAGCCTTTTAAATTCAAGGTGGTCCACAGGCCGGGTGCACAGATGGCTGTGGCTGACTTCCTCTCCCGGCAAGGGGGGGGGGGGGGACTGCAGGCCGGATGGCTCCCCGGCCTGAGTCGGGCGGTGGGGGTATGTGGCAAGGTGGGCGTGGTTCAGCGAAGTCTGCAGCGGGAGAGAGAGTGAGGAGACGAGCGGTGAGTGAGTGGCGCTCGCACAAATAATTAACACCTGTGCCTTGTTCCAGTAACTGGTGTGGAGAGGCTTAAAAGCAGCAAGGCAGAGACATTCGGGGAGAGAGACCGGAGCTGACGGCTGGAGACGAGAGAGAGTTCGGGCGAGTGAGCAGAGGATTGTGAGCTGGAAGCTCTGACCAGAAAGGACTGTTCTTACCCTTTGAGAGGGTGTTTTGATTTGAGCGCGTACAGCGCCTGTGCTATTCTGTTAAATAATAAAGTACGTAGTCGTCAGCTCTACCCTGATTCCAGCCTCTTCCTTCCCTTGTATTGAACGTTTGTTACACAGACATTTCCTCTTCTATCAAGTGCACGCAGTTTCCATTGGACTCATGCCTGTCAACCACGGCCATGGCCTAGGACACCCGTGCTTTGAACTTGAAATGGAATAACCAATGCTGTAACTGCTACTTCCTGGTACTCGCAAACCTCACAACCCCATGGGGGGCCCTGTCAAGTGCGAGAACTTTCTACTAGACTAGAACAGCCCAGAGCTTTGCACTCTGGTGAATAAATGAGACTGTAGCAACTGCATTCACCAAAAGGGGTCATTGTTCAGCTCAACACACAGTGGGACCAAGCCTTCAACCACACATATTCAATGGAATACGTGGAGCATGGCCCACTCTGGAAGCCACACCCCCTTTTTACTGAATACGTCATCTTTTGCAGCGTGCATATTGTACAAGTGAGTACATTTACCAAAGATTTTGAACAACGTCTTTATGAAGAGAATGACAGCAGGTTACCACTCCAAGGAGATGGACAACGCCCTGCACCTGCCATCAACTGCAAGTGCTAGAGCTACTCTTCACAAAGACAATGATGCAGAACTAATGTCAACTATGTGGCCCCATTCACAGAACCACATGACATTACATCCCAAGCTAGCTGCATCCTGAGCTACAAAGAACACCACCTACAAGGTTTGTGAACTGCTAAAAATAACTGCCCACTCATGTAAATGAGCGCTCAAGACGGTGCCACACCAAATGGCACCTGCGCTTCACCACATGCCTGATCTACCCTTGCAAAATGGAGTTCCATCTGAAAGCTTGACTTGCCAAACACTGCCTTAACACTGGTCTACACTGACAACGTGACCAGAACGAAAGGGGGGTAGCCAAGCACCAGCTGAACACGGCTCTTACCACAGCCTGAGCACCCAGATGACAAGAGCTGCTCCGTGCTTCACAAGCCATCCAGCGATGTTCCACTCACATCAGAACACAGAAGGTAACCATAGAGACCTGCCACCAACCTGTGATGTTTCTAACAGTCAACGCCTCCTCACCACTGATCCCATGCACACAAAGCCACGTGGTTGACGACACAATGGTGAGGCACTGCACGCCCAGAGCAGGTGTTTTGTGGAAAATGACAAGCCTGTCCCACTGCAACACTTCAAGCTGGGGCCCCAAACATCACAGCACAAGTGACAGCTATCCGGATTAATCCTTTAAATCGCAAAAACTCCATCAGACAATTTCTTACCTGCATAGACTCAAAGTAGGCTAAGCTAAGTTTCACACACTATCACTTGGCAAGAAACATAGCGAATCATAAGCCAGTTGAGCATTAACACCTGTTCCAGACACCTAGTGTCATCACAAAGGAACACGATATGCTCCTCTGCGGGAAAAGGTGTAAGAACATTCAAAGTAAACCCATGAAAACAGGCATTTTGTGGCAACCGGTGGTCACCAAAAACCCACCCGCCCATCCCACGCATCGCTTCTAAGCCACAGCTACCACCTCACGCCGCCCGCATCACACCCACCCACACTGGCTCTGCCTAAAATACAGCTTCGCTTAAGCAACCACCAACGCTCACAAGCGATGTTAAACACCTTCCTTTCATGATGTCCAACCTTGCTGCGTCTAATAAGCAAAATCCTCTAGTCTGTTCCTGTAACAACACAGCGCCACGCCGTGCAACTTTCCAGGAACAAAGGGGGGTCATGCTGATGTATGCCTACGACACACCATGGGCCAGACACCATGACACCAAAGCCACTAACACACAAAGAAGTGGCGCACTGCCCTGGCATGCAGCGACAGAGCACATCAGTATATGTTGAGTTGATTCTAGCTCCAACCAGCAAACTTCACACCCTCACTATGACGCAAAACAGCCACCTCCCCAGGGTAGAACATCAAGGAAGATTGTGTGTGACCTGTGCCCAGGTCAACAAGGGGCAACCATGACTTTTTACAATCACACGGAAGTTCACCAAGCGGGTAGAGTACCACCCAGCATCCCACTAGACAGACCACTGCATCACAGCACACCTCCACATGTTCTCCAGGTTCAGACGGCCACTGATAACCAGCTCAGACAGAAACGCTCACTCCAGGACCGACATCAGGCACAGAGATTTTGGAAACCAACAAGCATACAAGCCTAACTCCATTCTCTGAACCAGTCTCAGCCGGCCAAGTGTAAGGAACCAACTGAACAACGAGCAGTACGCTGGAGAAGTATGTTTCTGTTAACATGTAAATTGGGACGGGAACAGCCCCCTTGTGTCCACCGCCATCAAAGGGACCTCAAACCAACCGACGTGTGTGTTTCTTTTTGATCTGATGGCCTAAGCTCAGACAATACCACCACAACATCCAAAGCGCCAGCCAAGAGACTTCAACCTTGTCACACCCTACACTGCTCACCAGTACTTCAATGAAAGACACCGGAGCATGACACCTGCTTTTGCTCTGTAATCACTGCAGAAAACGTGAAGGCCAGAGAGCATGCTGCACCCGGCAAGATTCACAAGAGGAACGTGATGTGGATGACAAGATTTGATGTCATAACAACTACGTGAGACAACCTCCCATCTGTTGTCCAAGAAACTTCTACCACCTTAGGGCCAACCAACCCCCTTCAAGCCCATCTTGCATACTCTCTGGGTAGTGCCATCCCTCTGCACATAGCCCCGAGCAAGGCGAGATGGCATTTCTACTGAATCTACCCATTATCGAGGCCTTACAGACTCTGGATCGGATGTCTGCTCGCGCCAACTCCCCTGTGGTCCGGTCCTGGACCGCCGCGGACACTGCACTGTGCCAAACCACCACATTAGGGTATACACTTATTCTAGGCTTGTCCTTCGTCCTTTACAGAAGGGTCAACGGAATGCAGGAGTCAGTGAACAAGTGTACGGTGGCGTTTCCTCGGGCATTCAAACGGAGCCGCGAGAAGGGAGGCACGCAAGCTGAGCTCGAACCTAACCTCCTCGAGATTGACCCACTGCCAGTGCGCCACAGCCCTGAGGACCAGTAAGACCCACCTGTCACCTCGACCATTACGATCCAGACAACCATCGGCCGTCTAAGCTTCTACAAACCCCGTCGTCCGAAAGGGGGGATATGTAGGGTATGGTCGGATCAAAGTTTACCATCTGTGATCATAAAACACAGCAACCTCTCAGCAGGACTACGACCAGGCACCAACAAGTCTGGCCAAATGTCCTATTCTCAACACCTTCATCCTAAACCAGGACAGATTCGGATACTCTCCCCTAGACTTCAAAGGAGGTTCTTGGGGGAGGACAGGACTGTTCACCAAAGTGAGAAAAGCCATGTGGCCCCCAGGGACTGAGAGCCTCAAATTCTTCCAAAAGAATGTCTCTTTCTCTTTCCTTAGCCACAAAATACTGGTTTAAAGTGTATACACATGAATCTCCACATTGTATACTTGCCTCTATGTTATTCTCCTTCACCTATAACCTCAAAGGCATATGTGCTTAGTGGTATTCTGTGTATATTTACATTCTTGTCCAAACTACAGGTCAATGTAATTGTAACCCCTTCATGTTTCATATCTACGTGTTTCCCTTTTCATGTATTAGAATATGGTGTATAGCACAGTAATGTATATTATACCATACTCATTTAATTCTATTCAAAGTCTATTCCTGCTCCAAACTACCAGGTGACCATAAATGCAAATGAGTTAGTGTGCCGGACAAAGAAACATGTTTTCGCGCCCAAAACTATCTCATCTCATTGGATCGCCCACCTTGGAGGGGCGTGACGTCCTCTGTGTTAAAACATCTGAACACGCAGGAAAGCTTGCTCTTTTGTGTATGTTCGTTCGCTCGTGGGCGTTCACGCTCCTGCACGTTCCGCTCGTTCGTGTTCCTTCAACCTGTCGAGATCTGTCTCTCCTCAGAGATAGCCTCTTCCAGCAGTTTGGATCAGCTAAATCCAACGGACTCCCGGCTCGCTCTGAACGCATCAGGACCCTTTGATACGCGCGCCAGCATGTGTCCCGAGAAACAAAGAAGCCAATGCAAGTATCTGAACTATTGCTAACCGGTTGCGTATAAGCTTTGCCCCTTTTTAAATAAGGAGATTTGTCCTTGATGGTTTATGCAGATGCGAATAGCTGATTTAATACTGCCACTCTTTGCTTTGTCTATTTCTTTCATTCTTTACTGCTTTTACGTTTTTATGTTTGTTTGTTAATGTTTGGTCTTTGTTAGTAGTTGGTTTTAGTTCCCCCGTGGTGTAGATAAATAAACCGCATGTGTATCCACGCTCGAATTGTTTCTGTGTTTATTTATCACATATCAAGGTCACTTAAACTGCTTGATTTCGTTAAGATTTCTGAAGTGGTACTGTACTACAGTAAGAATATTGTTTTTCCAGGCCAGGGGAGTAATATTTCTTAGAGTTAATATACGACCTGCTGATCACTTGCTGGACGAGTACATCTTAGTTTGTCGCTGTTATTAACTCTGCTGCATCAGGTTAAAGTGTATAAAATAATTAATGGTTAATCACAATTAATTATACGTATGTTACCGTGGTTAAACTCATAGTTTCCCCGAAATACACAACAGTGTCTTTGACATACCTCAAGACTATAGAGCATTGCTCCAGGGATGTAATGTCCTGGGTTGTGTCGATCTGCACTGAAAACATTTGAGCCTCTCTAACCTCTTTTGTAATGGTCTCCTGAATAAGTTGCTGCACTGTAAAGATGACGTTTTTACAGTGGTTTTGGACAAAAATGTCACAAGTGAGCCTCGACCTTGACCTCCTGTTTGTTACGTCATCTTGCTTTTCTCTATGCACTCAGTGAGATGTTCTTTCAGGCATACATCATATTTCCCAAGAAGAATTACTAGCTCCAAAAAGTTTCCATGGTCAATGCTCAGGTCATCCAAAGTATACGTTGCTTCAGATTGTGTCCCTCTATAGCTAAGTCCTCTCTTGCCAATGACTTTAACTATTTCAACAACTCGTTACAACACCTGCCATATTTTCTTTATTTGATCTCTGTGGGCCACTATTTGGGGACCATGTAGCAGACTACCTATATCAGCCTTTGATGCACGTAAAAAATAAGCTTCAGCACACACCCTATGCATGTTCCCCCTTTCATGCTCCTCTAGTCTTTGATTGACATGCTTCCAGTCCTGCATTCCACTTATGAAGGGATTTGTTTCATATGGCTTGCAAAATGCCAAACACACAGTCACAGTATGTGAGCCATTTCCGATTTGTGCCATCTTTACATATGAACACTCTCTGCAGAGACATATTTTTGGGCTTTTGCTGGGGGTGATAAGAAAAAATTGTTCCAGGTTGTGATCGTCTGATTTTGGAGGTTTGAAATATTGTAGGATAGAGTATCCTGGCACATTCTGGAACTTCCCTGCACTCTCCCTGTCATGATCTTTGGAGCTGCAACTATCTTCAACCTGAATTAACAAATTATTTAAATATATATATATATACAGTATATATATATTGTTAGCCACTGTGCATAGCAAGTTGACTGTATAACATGTATCAGATTCTTTAGAATTACCTTTAAATATAACCTATTCAATATGTCTTCAAAATACCATACCCTTTAATAAAGTAAATCAAATATTAAAACAATGGCTGTGCTTAGGCTACTTTTAATTAGACTATGCCATTGTGGGGGAAAAGAAGAGAAGGCACAGCATGTGTGTGTGTGTGTGTGTGTGTGTGTGTGTGTGTGTGTGTGTGTGTGTGTGTGAGTGAGTGAGTGAGTGAGTGAGTGAGTGAGTGAGTGAGTGAGTGAGTGAGTGAGTGAGTGAGTGAGTGAGTGAGTGAGTGAGTGAGTGAGTGAGTGAGTGAGTGAGTGAGTGAGTGAGTGAGTGAGTGAGTGAGTGAGTGAGTGAGAGAGAGCGAGAGAGAGACCCACAAGTAATTTTTGAAGGATTTTGACATAGCCCCCCTTATCTAGCATATCAGAACTGACACTGGAAATGAGTTAAATATTCACGCACGACCCGGAATTGTGGCGCTTTTACTTCCATATTTGTTTGTTGTTCGTGGTATTTCACGCATTCATTTTGACAGCCCCAAACACGTCAGGGGGTTGGACTGCATTAACTTTGAATTGGTGAAAATTCGACGTTCTTAACAGAACCCTAATAAATAGGTAGCCGTAGCCTAAGCCTAGCCAGCCTATACTTATGTCCTGCTCCTCCTGCACCTTACCAGCACCTCTCACTCATCATCTGAGCTCACCTGTCCCTGCACTGTTGGGGGATGCTGTGACTCAACCTCCTCCTGGCCGTCCTCCACAGTCTTGTTGCTAAATGGCTCCGTAAGCTTTTTGCATTTGGATGCCTCCATCTGTAATAATTTGGCCCTCTTCTCTTTTGATTTTTTCCAGCCACCTTTCTCCTTACGCTTAATGTTCTACGTTTTCTCGCACTCTTCTTTCAAGTTTCGCGTATGCCTATTTCCCCCACATAATAGCGTAAATAATCATATTGGCACCACCTGTTATTTTGACGTTAATATCGCAGATTTTTTCCCAGACGGCCGGCCGTTAATATCGCTTATCAGATTTTTTTCTAATTCACCACATCAGACACGGACGGCCGTTAATATCTCTGATCAGATTTTTTTTCTGATTCACCACATCAGACGGTCACGGCCGTGGGCCGTCGGTGGGACTTTGACAGAATGTCCTACCGGTCAGTCCGCCCATGTGTGTTATGAAATTATAGATAGATGAAGACACATCAGAAATTTTATTTTGCTGGGTGAGAAACTAAAAAAAACACTAAAATTATTTTTTTCAGGTCAGGCGCGAGGCCCTGTGGGGTCGCACACCTGGCACAGCCCTTACGACGGCTCTGATTACGAGTATTTGCTGCTCCACTCAGAAGTAAGATGGCTTTCGTTCGGGGCTATGTTAAGTCGGGTGTATGCGTATTCACCAGAGAGAAACTCTCTCAGCTCTTTGCGCCAGAACTTGACAAATGTTTTGAAGGTGACTCGTGGATACTAAAATTGTCATATATGGCAGATTTTTTCCAGCATCTCAATGTCCTCAATCAGAGCATGCAAGGGCACAATGTGGACATACTGAATGCACAAGATAAGGTATGCACATTCACACAGAAAATATCTCTGTGGGAAACCACACTCCAGGAGGGAGTTACATAAATGTTTCCTCTTTACCCAAGAGTGCATCTCCTCCACTGCTGACAACATCATGCCCATAATCCAGTCTCACCTGTCACATCTCAAGGGCTATTTTAAACAATATTTCCCTGATTTGAACAACACCCACCTGGACTTTGTTAGAAACCCATTTCTAACCAGGGGTTGGCATTCATCTGGATCTAGCAGAACAAGAGCAACTGATTGACTTGACAAATGAAGGAGAGATGAAAACAAAGTTCCAAAGCCTTTCTATGTATATCAGAGTTTTGGATGTCTGCTAGAAAGGACTACCCTGCTTTGTCTGAAAAGGCAATAAAGTGTCTTTTACCTTTTGATACAACCTACTTGTGTGAAGCTGGATTTTCAGCACTGAAAGTACTTCAGTCCAAGCACAGAGCCCGTCTGGATGTTGAAAATGACATGCGCCTAGCTCTCACTAAAATAAAACCACGCTTTGACAAACTGTGTAGGAGCCACCAGGCCCATCCATCCCATTTAGGAGTTTTTGTATCAGTGAATGTGGTGTATGTTCGATTTGATTCACATGTTTTAATGCAAATGACCTTCAGGTTCAACTTGTAATATACTACTACCCAGTGGTGTAGTCTACGTAATACGCAGGTATACGCCGTATACCCACTAGAAAAGATCAATAATTTCCGTATACCCACTAGGGCTGGGCGATGTGTTTACATTTTTTATCAATGATCGACTTTAAAATCATCGCGATACATGATAATATCGGGTGTGTTTTACTTCATGCAACGTTGCGCAGATGATCAATCTTTGGATATGGACCAGGAGGGAATTCGTTCCGGACCCGCCAAGTGCCAAACAAACGCGTGTACGCGCACATGTACGCGGACACGCACACACACAGGCGTGCCATGCGCACAAACCAGTGTTGCAGTGGCTTCTTTCATCAGGTAAAGCGCGTAGATAAACCATAAAGCTTTTATGCAGTAGAAAAATGTTGCAGGGGTCCTGAAATTTCATACTACCCGTCAGATTATCCTACCAGGCATGCGAACATCAATGTTACTTCATTTTTTTGCACTATAAAATCATTCTACCTGTTTATTTTATTCTGCTACGGGAATATGAACATTTTTGTTGTGAAATCATTCTACATATTATTTAATACCTATATACCTTTCTAACTCTGCTGGTCTGTGTTTCACGGAAACCTGGCTGAACGGCGCCATTGCAGACAGCGTGTTACAATTTCCTAACTTCCAGCTGATCAGAGCAGATCGCGACGCGGAATTAACGGGGAAATTGCGTGGCGGCGGGACGTGCTTTTACATCAATGAGAGGTAGTGTACAGATGTAACCGTGTTAAAGAAGATGTGCTGTTCAGATCTAGAAACACTCTTCATTAACTGCAAGCCGTTCTACTCGCCGCGGGAGTTGTGTTCGTTCATTCTCGTGAGTGTTTACATTCCTCCGCAAGCGCACGTGAGCTCAGCTTCACAGATCACAGACACAGAACAACAACACCCGGACTCTGTTTTAATTATTCTCAGAGACTTTAATAAAGCAAATCTCTCCCGCGAACTGCCAAAATACAGACAGCACATCACATGTCCCACCAGAGACAGTAATATATTGGATCACTGTTACACAGCAATAAAGGATGCATATCACTCTGTTCCACGAGCAGCTTTAGGACTCTCTGATTACTGTTTGGTTCATCTTATCCCGTCCTACAGGCAGAAACTTAAATCTGCAAAACCTGTATTAAGAACTGTTAAACGATGGACTATTGAAACAGAGCAGGATTTACAAACCTGTTTCTCTCTCACTGATTGGACTGTTTTTGAAGCTGTTGCCACCGATCTGGACGAGGTGACAGAAACTGTAACTTCATATATCAGTTTCTGTGAGGATATGTGCATCCCTACCAAGTCTTATCTAACTTACAACAACAACAAACCATGGTTCACGGCAAAACTCAGACAGCTCCGTCAGGCCAAAGAAGATGCTTACAGGAAAGGGGACAAAGTCTTGTATAAAATGGCCAAATTCACACTGGAAAAGGAGATCAGAGGGGCAAAGAGGAATTATTCTGACAACTTAAGGAACAAATTCTCTTCCAGTGATCCTGCTTCAGTGTAGAAAGGCCTGAAAGATATCACCAGTTACAAGACACCATCCCCCAGCACTTTGGAGAACCAACAACTAGCTGACGACTTGAACAAGTTTTATTGCCGGTTTGAAAAAACACCCCACACCCGCCCTGAACACCTCTCCACACAACCATTCACACCTTCAGCAACCCCCCTCTCTCCCACACCTACAATTCAGATCACTGAAGAAGATGTGCGCCAGGTCTTCAGAAAGAACAAAAGAAGGAAAGCACCAGGCCCAGACGGTGTGTCACCAGCCTGCCTAAGAATATGTGCTGACCAGCTGGCCCCCATCTTCACACAGATCTTCAACAGATCACTGGAGCTGTGCGAAGTCCCCTCATGCTTCAAACGCTCCACCATCATCCCAGTCCCAAAGAAACCCAAAATTACTGGACTTAATGACTACAGACCTGTGGCTCTAACGTCTGTGGCCATGAAATCATTTGAAAGACTGGTTTTGGCCTATCTGAATGACATCACTGGTCCCTTACTGGACCCCCTGCAGTTTGCCTACAGAGCAAACAGGTCTGTGGATTATGCTGTCAACATGGGACTTCACTTCATCCTTCAGCATCTGGACAGACCAGGGACCTATGCGAGGATCCTGTTTGTGGACTTCAGCTCCGCTTTTAACACCATCATCACGGACACCCTTCAGAATAAACTGGCACAGCTCTCCGTCCCCACCTCTGTCTGTCAGTGGATCAACAGCTTCTTGACAGACAGGCAGCAGTTAGTAAAGCTTGGTAAATTAAAATCCAACACCTGCACCATCAGCACTGGAGCTCCTCAGGGCTGTGTTCTCTCCCCACTGCTCTTCTCCCTTTACACGAGTGATTGCACATCTAAAGACCCCTCTGTCAAGCTCCTGAAGTTTGCAGACGACACCACACTGATCGGCCTCATTCAGGACGGTGACGAGTCTGCTTACAGACAGGTGGTCAAGGAGCTGGCTGTCTGGTGCAGTCTTAACAACCTGGAGCTTAACACGCTTAAAACTGTGGAGATGATCGTGGACTTCAGGAGAAAGCCCCCTGTTCTCCCCAAACTCACCATCATGAACAGCACTGTGACTGCAGTGGAGTCATTCAGATTCCTGGGCACCACAATTTCTCAGGATCTGAAGTGGGACACTCACATTGACTCACAGGCCCAGCAGAGGCTGTACTTCCTTCGCCAGCTGAGGAAGTTCAACCTGCCACAGGAGTTGCTGAAACAGTTCTACTCTGCCATCATCGAATCCATCCTCTGCACTTCTATAACTGTCTGGTTCAGCTCAGCTACCAAATCTGATCTCAGAAGACTACGGAGGGTAGTCCGGACTGCTGAGCGCATCATTGGTACAACCATCCCCACTCTCCAAGAACTGTACTCATCCAGAATGAGCCAAAGGGCTGGTAAAATCACTCTGGACCCCTCACACCCAGCACACTCCCATTTTGAACTGTTACCGTGTGGTCGAAGCTACAGAGCACTGAGCACCAGAACGACCAGACACAGGAACAGTTTCTTCCCTCAGGCAATCCATCTTATGAACACTTGACATTAAACGCGGAACACACAACTCTATTTTACATTATTTATTCACCAAATTTGCACATATCAGACCTGTACATACATAATTGTCTATATTGTATATTGTGTTTTTGCTGTTTTGTACATTGCCTATTTCTATATTATTGTATATTATTTTTTTATCATCTGTGTTCTGTTCTGTTGCTGTCTTTCTGTTGCACTGTGGAGCTTCTGTCACTATAACAAATTCCTCGTATGCGGAAACATACTTGGCCAATAAAGCTCATTCTATTCTATTCTATTCTATTCTAGTACAATTTGATTGGTTGTTGCGCTGTAAATTAATCCTACATGTTTCTTTTATGATGGTAGGATAATCTGACAGGGTATTTACGCTGTAAATTCATTTTATATGTTTATTTTAAGATGGTAGGACTATCTGACAGGATATTTTGCATTGTGAAATCATCCTGTTCATTTTGTCGATGTGGTTTAGATAAAGTTTTGCCCTGCGGTAGGAAAATCTGACAGGGTAGGACAATTCGAACACCGGTACAGCCCCGCGAGTGTGAGGTTTTGCTTTGCTGACGCAGCTCGTCTTTCTCTTGGTCTATCTGTGCAGCGACTGACAGAAAACAGCAGCACCCAGCTAACATAAGGCTGGCAGACCAGTGGCGGCCCACCGGCAGGAACCACCTGTGGGCCACCGGCTTTTTGCTCATCGTTTTTCCACCGGTCCACCGGCGGAAATCGCTGGTTTATCATTAATGTTTGCTGGCGGCCCACGGTCGGTCCGCGGTTTATAATCGTTAAATCACGCTAACCAAAATGTCATTCAATACAAAAACCAATGTTCAATAACAACTGCAAATTTAATATTTTAACAGATGAAATACACAAATGCATTACATTTATCAGACCAACACACAAATACAGTATACAAATACATTTGGAAGTTATCCATGTTTTTTTACAGCATCAGCAGTAAGTGTTGTGATTCTGCCTCATCTTGTCATGTCTGTCTTGATCTTATGGCAGAATCACGGCAGGATCCCTTGTTATGTGTGGAGAGAGTCATTTTGACCCTGTCGGCCTTCGATACTCTCTCCGGTCCTTGTCTGTGTTCCCGCCCTTTTGTATCTCTCGTTATTGGTTGTTTATTAGTTCATGCCCCACACCTGTTCCCCTTTGATTTGTCCCTCTATTTAATGCCCCTGTGTTCTCTGTCTGGTGTCGGATCATTGTACTGTTATGTTGCACTGTGTCGTGTGGGTGAGTTCTTGTCTTGTTAGGTAGTTAGTTAGTCTAGTTTGAAGTGTTCCTTTGTGATGTGTTATTAGTTTAGTCTTGTCAGTTTAGTTAATCTTGTTCTTGTTTCTCTGTTTTGTTTTTGTTATGTTTACCCCCACGTGGGTCTTTTGTTTTGAGTTTTGTTAATTATTTATTAAAAGTCTTGTTAACCCCTTACCCGCTGTCTGCGTTTGGGTCCTCTCTCCTTGTCACTGTGTCTCACCTCACCCGAGAATCATGACAAGTAAGACCATACAAAATCTACTACAATGATTGATTGTTGTAGCAAAACTACAATAACTATGACATTACTACAACATATAGAAAACCTATACAGACTTTCACCATGATTTCAAAAGCATCAGAACCATTTTTTAAAACCTTGATTTGAAAAAAGAAAAGAAATACGACGATTACATGGTTGCAGTGTAACCATAGTAAAACCCAGGATAGCTGTCGTAAGGGTATAGAGTTTAACAATGCATATCATTTCAAAGCAGCTTAAAGATGCATGTTTCAATGTTACAATCAAAAAATATATCCTTTAATCAGCCAGAGGTGGCTGTGACTCACTGAGAAACAACAAAGTGATGTTCATATCACAATAGCTCTAAGACAATACGAGTCATGTGTTTAAAGTAATGTACAGTTAAACAGGCAATATTATTATAGGTTAAGTTTGCAGATTTTCAACCCATATCCGGCAATTTTTTTGTGGACAAGTAAATGGGAATATCTCAGTAAGTAACTAAAAAAAAAATAAGGGTAAACATTGTCAATTTACATATACGGCCATTATTGTAACAATACAAAGTGGATTGACAATCAGCAAACTTACACTTTCATAGGCAGTGATTACAATATTTGGCAGGTTTTTTGCCTTTATTTGTACAGTATAGTATGAGAGAGGACAGGAAGTGAAGTGGGAGAGAGAAGGGGGTGGGGTTGGGAAAGTATCACGAGCCGGGAATCGAACTCGGGTTGCCCAGAGCACAACCACGCCATGTGTCGGAGCACTGCCCACGAGGCTATCAGCTCCTACATATATGGCAGTTTTGTATGTCCATCTATAGTTGCCATCATCTGAAGTCTTTGTGAGTGTTGGCATCATCTGAAGTCTTCACAAGTGATGCTGTATCCAATCTGGAGCTGCCGTAATCTTAAAAGTGTAAACCCTGACAGATTGAAACAGGAAAGCAAAAGGAGAAAGATTAGCACTGCTGCTGTTCATAATATTATTTTAAGCAAAAGATGATCATGTTCAGTTTTTACTATTTCATTTATGAAGAACAAGGTTACAAGATGTGTTATGGGAATGCTTAACTAAATCTGAAAACGCTCTGGCAATTTTAATGCACTCTGATATCCTGGATACTACCAATAGTCCAGAGCTTGTGACTTTACTTATCTTATTTTGGAATTATCTGGTTTAATAGCCATCAGGTTTTTTCTAGGTCCCTTAGTAAATTTGTCATCATAATTTGAAGAACTGGAAAGTCTCTAAGGAACAATCTACCTATGCAATAGTATCATTTAAGTGGGAGGAACAAGCAATCATAACTATAATTTACACTACCATTCAAAGGGGGTCAGACTTTTTTATTTCTCTCATTATATGAATATATTGTAAACTGTACTTTATTGTAAACTGAATTTTCAACATAATTACGCCAAAGTTCAGTGTCACATGATCCAAGTGACAATTTTGTTGCTCAAGACACTGAAGACTGGAGTAATGATGTTGAAAATTCATACTTGCATCACAGAAATAAATTACAATTTACTATATATATACAGTATATTCAAAAAGAAAACCGCTCTTTTATATTGTGGTTAATTAACAGTATTTCTGTTTATATTGTATTTTTGCCAAATAAATATCAACATGAATAACAATAGCTAGGAAAATAGACAAACTTTTTAAAAGTAGTGTATATTTTAATTTCCTTTTTAAGGCTAACTTTTTAAGGTTTTCGTTACTTGTGTTGAGAATTTAGCATAAGCCAAATGGTCGGAGTCATTGAAAGAAGAGCCATCAACCCCCTTCACTCCCCTTTCTCCTGGTTTCTTGATACGATCATCAAAAGACCAGAGTCAAAACCTCTCACTGAGAGTGTTGATAACCTTTTGTTTCTCTGTTGGATATTTGGATATATTGGAAGACCTGATGTTGGATATATTGGAAGACCCTTCTGTCAAACTCCTGAAGTTTGCAGATGACACCACAGTCATTGGCCTTATTCAAGACGGTGATGAATCTGCCTACAGAAAGGAGGTTGCTCAGCTGGCTGCCTGGTGTAGTCAAAACAACCTAGAGCTGAATGCATTCAAGACAGTGGAGATGATAGTGGATTTCAGAAGGAACCCTCCATCACTTCCTCCCCTCACCATCCTGGACAGCACTGTGGATACTGTGGAGTCATTCAGGTTCCTGGGCTCCACCATCTCTCAGGACCTGAAGTGGGAGTCCCACATAGACTCCATTGTAAAGAAGGCCCAGCAGAGGTTATACTTCCTCCGTCAATTGAGGAAGTTCAACCTACCACAGGAGCTACTGACCCAGTTCTACTCAGTGGTCATCGAATCTGTTCTGTGCACTTCAATTACTGTTTGGTATGGCTCGGCCACCAAATCAGACCTACGAAGACTACAACGGACAGTTCGTAGTGCTGAGAAAATTATTGGTGCTCCTCTGCCCACACTTCAGGACCTGTACGATTCCAGAGTGAAAAACAGGGCAAGAAAAATCATCATTGACTCCACACACCCAGCACACAAACTCTTTGATCTGCTGCCCTCTGGCCGGCGCTTTAGAGCACCAAACACCAGGACTTCCAGACACAGAAGCAGCTTCTTCCCCCAGGCAATCTCCCTCCTAAACAGATAACTGCTCCTTAAGAGCAATATTCCACTTCCACTACTCCTATAGTGTGCACTATAGTGCCTTATTATATCTACATCTTATGTATACATGTATATAACACTACCTCTACTTACTAAATTATCCATTTGCACAAGTGTACATACAATCTGTTAATATGTTTATTCTACTATATACTACCCTGTACAATGTCTCTTATATGTTATTATCCCCCATTTTCTGTAAAATAGTCTTTATTTTATATATGCACAATTTAGAATCTTTTAGACTGTAAATCGTATTATATTGTATTGTCATTGTGTTGAATGTCTGTACTAGAAGCTTCCAACACCAAAGAAAATTCCTTGTGTGTGCAAGCACACTTGGCAATAAAGCTCTTCTGATTCTGATTCTGATTCTGATTTTACGACTCCTAACCTTCAAAGCAGAGGGGAGAAGTCTCTTGGTCTAATCTGAAACTTGGCTAACCAGAGAAACTTCTCTGACAAATAGGAACGTGTGATTCAATTGTCCTTTTCTATAAATATATCTAAATATCTAGGTTATATGTTGTGGCTCTTGCCATTTTTAAATAATCTGTAATTGTTAAATAGGCAAGTTAATTCAGGCTTTCTTTGTATTCGTACCGCCGAATGAATCATGTCTTGATGCACTTCAAACCTTAGCATATTTGATATATAAATGTTTGTCTTTACAATTCCTCCTTGTTTATATACATTGTGTGGCCATAGAACACTTTCTTTTCATTATGTTATAATTGGATGATATCTCATAAAGATGCAAATTAGCTGTTGAGTGGACAAAGAACCTATTCCTTGCTCAACTCTGATTGGTCGATTCAAACTCAGGTGGGCATGCCCTCTCATGAGGTTAAATATCGAGCTGCTCTGAAAACCCTCTCTTGTCTCTTCCTCTCTTCTCTTCTGCTCTAAAACTTGTTTCGTGGCGTCTCTTCGGAGACTGCCCTCTGACCCACACTGGGGGAGAAGAAGGAACAATGGACTCTGCTGCCACGTGGCTAGGCCATGCGGCCGATCACGAGGCCCGCAACTTTGTCTTCTGAAACCTTTTGAACAATTCCATCTCTACACGCGCATACGGATATTGGTCCAGCACAGAGCTTGCAAGTATCCGTTTCTATTTATAGAATAGCTGCTTTAAGTCTGTGCCTCTTTGTTAAAGATGGATTTTTATTGGTGTTCAGAAATCACTGCCATGCCCTCTCTCTCTTTCTCTCTCAGTTTTGTGTTTGATTTGTGTTTCATGTAACGTTATTTGTTTTTTTTATGCGATCGTCATTGTTTTGTTTACCATGTAGAGTTTAATAAACAACCATATATTGTATATTCATTTGTGATGGGTTTTCTGTATTCATGCTCACAAGCCTGGTCCCTTTTACTGTGTCTCGATTTACGCTACCTTTGCTCTAAATCCTGTTTGGTAAAGTCACGTTATTTATGGCCATGAGATAATGTGAAGTATATAATATCGAGGCATTTGCTGGACGAATGCATACAAGTATTGTTATGCTTTATATTACTAATCAGACTGAAACATCTGAAATTGATGTTTTAAATAACTCATTTCATGGATATGATCTTGAAAGATGTGGTGGAGAACCATATTTGGTGAGCTTTGCTCATCAATATAATAACGTTAGCTAAAACCGCTACACTTGTCATTGGATTCATACTCGTAGCACCTTGGAGATGTTTTCTGACAGGACGTCTACTCCACTTCTACAACAATCTACAAACATAACATTGAATGTTAAGGAATGACAATATAGTTAACTGGGTTTGCAGGTACAAAACCGACTGTCAGAGAAGCTGCAATACATATAACTTAACTCTCTTAAAAGTGGTTTTAAATTGGCTAATGCTAATCAGTCTGTCATCAAGGCTCATTTTCAGGGTTCTTACTCCTTTTCCAACTTCAAAATCCACTTTTCCACAAAATCCACAAAATCCACAAAGCACTTTTAATGTGCGTTTTTATACTTTTCCAGTCAGTTACAACTGCGTTAATTACATGCTGACATACATATACAGGTGCTGGTCATATAATTAGAATATCATCAAAAAGTTGATTTATTAAACTAATTCCATTCAAAAAGTGAAACTTGTATATTATATTCATTCATTACACACAGAATGATACATTTCAAATGTTTATTTATTTTAATTTGATGATTATAACTGACAACTAATGAAAATTCCAAATTCAGTATCTCAGAAAATTAGAATATTACTTAAGACCAATACAAAGAAAGGATTTTTAGAAATCTTGGCCAACTGAAAAGTATGAACATGAAAAGTATGAGCATGTACAGCACTCAATACTTAGTTGGGGCTCCTTTTGCCTGAATTACTGCAGCAATGCGGCGTGGCATGGAGTCGATCAGTCTGTGGCACTGCTCAGGTGTTATGAGAGCCCAGGTTGCTCTGATAGTGGCCTTCAGCTCTTCTGCATTGTTGGGTCTGGCATATCGCATCTTCCTCTTCACAATACCCCATAGATTTTCTATGGGGTTAAGGTCAGGCGAGTTTGCTGGCCAATTAAGAACAGGGATACCATGGTCCTTAAACCAGGTACTGGTAGCTTTGGCACTGTGTGCAGGTGCCAAGTCCTGTTGGAAAATGAAATCTGCATGTCCGTAAAGTTGGTGCACTATTTGCACTATTTAAGTATAGGCCAAACAGGGTAGGGTCTATTAAGGAGTGTCCTTCAGTTCCTTAAGTTTTTCAGCTAGCTGTTTCTCCAAAGTCTCCAGACTTCTTTGCTTTTCCTTTGCTGCTCTTCAAAGGCCATTGGACTTTGAGATGAAGCTCAGTTTGCCTCGTGATTCAGCTTTTTCTGCATTGTCATCAGCAGACTTCAGGAGGACCCTCTTATCTTCCTCTAATCTCTTTGTAACAGATAAATCTTTATTTACTGGTATCAGGTTGGTCTGACCTTGCACAAACACCAGCCACAGTCGCCTAGGCAAATATAGTATCTTCAGAGAATAATAAAGCAAAAGAAACCAAATACAATCTCTCACGTCACAGCAATACCCAAACACAAATCAGTGTATACATATCACTGCCACATCATGCCCAAAATAAGGATAAGTGTGTTTCTCTCAGTCACTACATGCAGGGCAGATATAAATTTTGGCTCAGTCAGTGCACGGACACATCCAATAAAGAAGCAGTATAATAAAGTGGTCATGGGCCGACAATCAAACAAAAGAAAAAAAATACCAAACTAATACAATAAACAAATATATAAAAGTAAACATAACCAAAACTTAGGTAGGGAAAACAGTGATCAACACTTCAAAAGCACACATAACTCCGCAAAGAAAAAGAACATTACAATAAAACCCATACTCCACCACACCCTCATACCACCACATCTTATAACATTTTTCAATTTAAACAATTAAAACATTCATTTCTTTATTACAAAACCAGTATAAAAATCTACAATACAAAACTTAAGAGCATGAAGGTAATTATTAAGCTCTTAAGGGCATGCGCCATTCTGAAGAGGGAAAGTACAGCGATCTGGCGTTCCTCGCCACACGCTGAGCCACTCTCAATATCACTCGTCGATCCGATAGTCTACGCGGACAAAATCTTTGAGATGCAAATACACAGTCACGAAACACGTAACGGTGTATATAACCAGTGTGCAGCATATTCCATCCCCACATTCACATACCGTGGATTTAATGTCCACTGCTTTTCCAATGGCTGTGTGAGCAGTCCACCACTTGTAGCATACACGCACCCAGATCGGCTCGATAACTACCACAAACACAGTCATAAAACCAACCATGTACCATCACAAATATAAACCAAACAACCAGACTCTTTTAAAAGACCTACCGCCGCCAACTTCTTCCAGCGACCAACCACCACCAGCACGCCAACCAATTTAACTATGGTATGACTTACGGCCACAGAGGCGGCGTATATAACAGGTCCAACGCTCCTTCTACAACTGCTATCGCATGCAGTGACAGTCCAACAGCACCCCCTACTGACTCGGCTACATCTTCTTGGATTTTATCTCTGTTATCTCTTCCATTAGTCCTTTCATCTTCTGTGCCTTCTGTTCATCTTGCTTTAGACGTCTTTTTGGTCATCAAGATACATGTGGCATTTCTGCCTTGCAGCAGCTGCAGAGAGGAGTAGCTCCTTTGTGAAGGCTATGTTGAGAAGCCCTCCAACACTCCGCACATGGCAGTGTTTCCCATCATTGACGAGACTATGGCGGCCCACCATAGACTATTTTGTTTTCCGCCAGTCTTAAAACGAACCGAATTGTTTTTCTTACAACAACATAACTATTTGTAATGCTGAATTCTGCACTGCTGTTTCATTGTTGTGCCATTGTTCACGGCTAAAAATGCGTCCCCCTCTCTGTTGCTTCAGCGCAATGTGTATGGAAGTATTTCAATGCCATTAGTCTTTGAAGCAAAAAAGCATGTTGAATTACCACTAATCAAAAATAAAGCTGTTGCATTACCAGTGCTTGCATTTTTAGAGTCTGCAATTCAGTATGGTTGTATATTTAAGCTGTGAATATTTCAAATTGAAACATTTCACGCACAATTTCACCGTTAAAAAGTTCAATAATCAAAATTCGCCTTTTAAATTTCACTTATACAATTCAACTTGTTATAAAATACAACCTTAAATTTTCGACAGACAATTTTCAGTCCATATTATTTCGGTTTAAAAATTCGCTTCCACAAATTCAGTGGTTCAAATTCGACTTGAAATTCAAAGTTTCACATCCGGGAATCCCAGGAGAAGCAATAGAGCGCCGATTCCGCCAATGCATGATCTCTACCTGCTGCCTGACCGCTTCACCAGCAGGTGGTGCAAGTCGCTTCTGACGAAGACCAAAGCAAGAAATGCAGATACTTTTTATATGTTTGCAGCACAGTCCACTCATCTGCTCGATTAAGTGAATTTATTTGATCTCATAGATCTCTTCTTATGCATCATCAACATCAGAAATTTTAGGTTTCCTGCTCTGGCTCGAAGGAATTAAGTTATTTTTTACTTCAGCACATCGTGTTCACATAAATACTATGCATCATCAGCATTTACAGGACATGTATTGTGTTTGAAGCGGTCAAATAACTGAGATCTCAACTAGGAGCTTATTGACCCGTACTCTCCCATGTGCTTCTGTTTATATGAAGTAGCTGCAATCTCAATAAACATTCTTTTTATTTTCCTTGCGTGATCTTGTTTTAATTTGAGACTCTCAGAACATGCTGGATGTTGTGGAATTGTGGAAACGTTCGTTTGTTAATACGAGACAGAAAAACTGATATTTTAGCCAAGCGAACTTCTTGAGCAGGCCAGATAAAATAGACCAGATAAAAATAGTCAGCACTTTCTTTAGAACCCGACTAGACCCGAAACGTCTTGTGCAGCCTGCAGCCAAGCAAGATACCTCACGGCGTTATGGATCTATACGCGCAAAGATAAAAACTTTTGTTGCATGCTGTGTGCGTTTCCACAATAATGTGCCACACACGAACATGCGAGTATGACTACACGCTAATTGCTTGAGTTGCTGTCTGTTCATTAAATGCTAAAATGTCAATCACTCACGGTATATTAACCTAATTATGTCTTGTAAAGTTTGGCGTAACACATATTTGTTGTTTACCTAACCATAAAATGTAATTAATTTGTGTCTTTCGGGGCGATTGGTAAAAGCACATTCATTATAAATTACCAGAGACCCGATGCCATATCGGACACGACCTGTGCCCAAGGCATATTTTGTCAATGTTTTAGACCCGAAGCCGCTGGGACACACGAGGACCTCTCTAACATACACCTCAACGCAAGTCAGTTTGCATGGCCGAGCAGTGAAAAATATATTTAATTACTGGTCAGAAAACAATATGAGTGCTCCATGGCAATATACACAACTATCTGTAGATGTTGCTGTTTGGCAACATCTACAGATGTTATAATAATTTTTAATCTATATGCTCACATAATAAGTCAACATATTGTTAAATTTATGCATTTTAAATCACAGAAATACACTGAAACCACGTTGGAGAAACACGTAATGTACGTGTCTAAAATGTATGTGTACAGTTCAGTTAAATTATCAAATTTACCCTCTTTAAACTTACGCTAAACATTTAGCTGAATATCCACAACATGTATGGTGGCATGGTGGAACAAAAACGTTATAAGCTTGCAAGATTTGCTAAGGGCCTACTATGCCCCTTTAGCGTCCACGGACCACGCCATCACGGCCGGTGTACCATGCTAAAACGCTTAATGTTGCTTAATCTTCAGACCAGATGATTAGTATAGCCTACACCTTTTTAATAACCGTAGGCTACAGAAATGCGGAAGAGCCCTAAATATGAATGCAAAAAGCACAAAATGACACAATGAGAATTTTAGCATGTCCCCCCGTATTTCTCACATAATACCAGAACTAGGTATAGGTGTCTTTATTGTTGCAGTATTTCAGTTTGTTTTTTTATTCATTCGTTCATACAATAGGTTACAATTGGCTTTATTTTGTTTGCGTTCTCAGATTTCAGATGAAAAGTATAGGCATAATTATTTCCATTGATATTTCTCTTTTAAGTGGTGTAGTTATTCCTTTGTTTAAGTTACATTTATATCCTACATTTACTAAATATTTTACAATTACGTTTTTAAGAAAAGACTGTTATTTATATTGTAGATTATTTTACGTTCTGATGAAAAATTGTTCCTGGCTTGTTCTTACATCTGTTTTCATTACTATTTCAGTTAGCCTACTACTATTGTCTGTTTAAAATGTATAATTATTGCTATTTTTCCTATTTAGTTTTAAACCGAAATAAAATGTTTTATTTGAATTTAAATGTTAAGTTTAATGTGATGGTGTTATGTAACTAATGTAATGATTTAAAATCTTGTTGTCTTGTTTTCTGGCACATTTAATCAGATACCATTGCATGTGTCATTCAAATAGCTTCATGCAATTAGCTTATTTTATTCAAACACAGTATGACAATTCACTGTAACATACAATTTTCTCATCCTCGAAACTCAAACCATTATTTGATGACTTAAGATCGTGCTTATCAAAAGCACGATTTTATGTTTGCATTTGGCGAGCTACAGAAATTATATTTTGCATGCATATGATACGCATGTGTTTTGCGTGCACTTTTTATGTACATACCGACTTAACCCACACCATACCAAGGGGTAATCATATGCACGTAAAAAGTAATGAATGCGTATAAATAGCAAGCCAAATACAAACATAAACTCTTACTATAGATAGGCAGTACTAGTAGATCGGGTAGGATATTTAAATAATTAAATTAATATTATAAATGTATGAATAGTCCACTGATTCCAGGCCACCTGGAATTGTCCCCGTGCTCCATGTCCGTTCCAGGGCTGATAGTGGTGACCTAAGCTGCCAGTACAAGAAACAATTATTTTTTTCTTGATGATGCATAAGAGATCTATGAGATCAAATAAATTCACTTAATCGAGCAGATGAGTGGACTGTGCTGCAAACATATAAAAAGTATCTGCATTTCTTGCTTTGGTCTTCGTCAGAAGCGACTTGCACCACCTGCTGGTGAAGCGGTCAGGCAGCAGGTAGAGATCATGCATTGGCGGAATCGGCGCTCTATTGCTTCTCCTGGGATTCCCGGATGTGAAACTTTGAATTTCAAGTCGAATTTGAACCACTGAATTTGTGGAAGCGAATTTTTAAACCGAAATAATATGGACTGAAAATTGTCTGTCGAAAATTTAAGGCTGTATTTTATAACAAGTTGAATTTTATAAGTGAAATTTAAAAGGCGAATTTTGATTATTGAACTTTTTAACGGTGAAATTGTGCGTGAAATGTTTCAATTTGAAATATTCACAGCTTAAATATACAACCATATTGAATTGAAGACTCTAAAAATGCAAGCACTGGTAATGCAACAGCTTTATTTTTGATTAGTGGTAATTCAACATGCTTTTTTGCTTCAAAGACTAATGGCATTGAAATACTTCCATAAATGTGCGCAGCACACACATACTGTACATACGAACGCACGCTCGCTCGCTACTGTTTCAGTTTTCGCGGTTGAAACGCAGACACGTGCACTGGCCAGGATTTAAGACGTCGCCAAGCCATACGGAATACAACATCGTTTGAGGGAAGAAAAATCTAATATTTCAGTATTCACTGCAGTTATCCACTATACAAACATGATTTTATCAGTGTACGACAGAGTAAACAGATAGCATTACCTCATGGCGTTAACATCATTATATTCAGCTTCATCACCCATACGAAAATGTAATATATGTGCAAATATTGAATATCCATATATTCAAGCCCAGACCTGAATCCAATTGAAAATCTGTGGGGTGATCTGAAGAGGGCTGTGCATAAGAGATGCCCTCGCAATCTGGCAGATTTGGAGTGTTTTTGCAAAGAAGAGTGGGCAAATATTGCCAAGTCAAGATGTGCCATGCTGATAAACTCATACCCAAAAAGACTGAGTGCTGTAATAAAATCAAAAGGTGCTTCAACAAAGTATTGGTTTAAGGGTGTGTACACTAATTCAACCACATTATATTATTTTTACTTCCCACAGAAAAAAAGATTTCAGTTTGTTTTTCAGTTGAGTTGTACAAGTTATAGCCTATAGGTCACAATAAAGGTGGAAAAAGTTCTGAAATGATTTGTGGTATTTTAATTTTTTAAAATCACATAAACCTGGCATTTTAACAGGGGTGTGTATACTTTTTACATCCACTGTAATATGCTTCTACAGACACAAAGAATTATACTTTAGTGATCCAAGTGCTGAGTGACAGAGTTCACAACTGAGGTTAATTTATTTTGCTATTTAGCATCAATTAAATAATTGGTTGACATTCATAACTAATGATGATATTGCAGATGCTAGTTTTGGTTTAAATAAAATATGTTACCTTTTCTGGGTATAGATGCACCATCATTCACATCACTGTCATTCACAATCTGCAGGTTCAGTCTCCATTTCTATTTTCTGAGAATTTCTGGACTTGTTTCAACCTTTTCATGGAGTAACTGTGGGACACAAATAGGGCTGCAACTAACGATTATTTTGATAATTGATTAGTTGGAAGATTATTTTTTCGATTAATCGGATATAAATGTAATTACATGTTTTGCTTATGGTAAGTAAATCAGATATGGGAAGAGGTATACACATCTGAACTCATTAGCCTTCTCCCAAAATGTTGTGAATGTCTCCATAATTAACACACCTGGTGAGTTGATTCAGGTGTGTCATATCAAAAGCAACTGACAATATCTCTCCCAAACGTGGGAGCGAGGGGAGGGTCGGCCAAGGAAATAATTTTTTGTGCCATGAAAAGTGAGATATTTGTCATTCAAATGTAGTGAGGTACAGTAAAAAGTAAACAGAAAAAGTAATACTTAAGTACGAATACTCAAAAAGTGTACTTAAGTACAGTACAGTACAGTACAGTACTAAGTAAATGTACTTCGTTACCCACCTCTGAACTAAATAAACCACCAAATCAGGGTATTTAGCCTAATATGTACTTTGCAAAGTGCAAACGCCACAAATTGGGTTTTACTAATATAATCTTTAATTTTGTCATTTAAACACCTCTCCTTTCTAAACTTTAAAACTGCGCAGCTTGAAGAGATGCACGCAAAACACGTCTGACTTTAAAACTACGCACCTCGCGCTGCATGGAGAGGCGCATGCACCGAGAGACACGTCTGACTTTAAAACTGCGCAACTTGTGCCGCACGGAGAGACGCAACCACGGAGATACACGTCTGACTTTAAAACTGCGTATTGCGTACCTCGCGCAGCACGGAGACACGTGTGGCTTTAAAACTGCGCACCTCGCGCTTCACTGAGAGACACGTGTGACTTTAAAACTGCGCACCTCGCGCTGCACGAAGAGACACGTGTGACTTTAAAACTGCGCACCTAGTGCTGCACGGAGAGACAAGTGTGACTTTAAAACTGCGCATCTCGCGCTGCACTGAGACACGTGTGACTTTAAAACTGCGCACCTCGCGCTGCACTGAGAGACTTTAAAACTGCGCACCTTGTGCTGCACTGAGAGACACGTGTGACTTTAAAACTGCGCACCTCGCGCTGTACTGAGAGACACGTGTGACTTTAAAACTGCGCATCTCGCGCTGCACTGAGAGACACGTGTGACTTTAAAACTGCGCACCTCGTGCTGCACGGAGAGACAAGTGTGACTTTAAAACTGCGCATCTCGCGCTGCACGAAGAGACGCATCCACGGAAAGACACGTCTGACTTTAAAACTGCGCAGCTCATGCTGCACAGAGAGACACATCTAAAATGGTAATTTTAAAAGGGAAGAAGACGAGCTTGATTTATAACTGCGTGACGTCAAGTCACGTCACAGACCAACTAATCGATAATGAAATTCGTTGACAACGAATTTCATTATCGATTATTATCGATTTTATCGATTAGTTGTTGCAGCCCTATACAAACAGTAATGGCACAATTACTGATATGAACATGAACAAAATTGACTACCAAAGCTTAAACATATTTTCAAAACCCTACAGTCCTAAGTACACTACTTTGGTGTACTTAGTGTAGTCTGTACTTTTATGCAATATGCACATGTGTGTATGTGCTTATGCACCCACCATAGGCGTGTCACTGACATGTCAATGTACTTGGTGCAATATAACCAAGTAACAGTTACTGTATTAGTTTAAGGTGCTTGTATTTGAGTCATTTCATTGTTGTGCTGCTTGATAGTTAGTCTAGACCAGTGGTTCTCAAACTTTTAAGCCAGCGACCCCTAATGTAAGATCGACAAAAACTCGCGACCCTCCACTACCAAAGCATACACAAACAATAAACAAAATAACTTATTTTACTAACTCAACTAAGAGGTTTACAATATTTTAACTATATTTACTTCTACCACAAATTAATTTGGGCTTACCTTTCAATGGGATGGGTGTACTTGCTTTTGGCAGCACAAAAGCTTTATTCGTGGCCTTATGGTGGATACCGCTACTCGCAGATCATCTTCAACATCAAGATGTGATCAGTATTTGATTTTTATGTATGTAACAGCGGAAAAAGATTGCTCGCACAAATATGTAGATCCAAATGGAAGCAGTACATCCATTGCCGCACTGTATAACTCTGTGTATTCGTCTGCTACTGCGATCCACAATTCGGGCAGTGTGGAACTGGAAAATAAAGTTTTTAATGTTCGATCACTGGACAGCTCCAGCAAAGCATCTTCCAGATTTGTGGGGAGATGAGTCCTTGATTCAGAAAATGGTTGTCGTATCCAGTCATACAGTTCTGGTTGCGTCTCTTTTGGGAAATACTTCTTGAATTGTTCCAAAAGGCTGTGGAGATGACCAGTGGTGTGTTCTTTCAGGCTGCTGAGTCTCAGTCCACTCTCCTCCAGATGCTCCTCAAGCTCAGGAAACATCTCCACATTACCTTGTTCAACTCGCTCTGCCCATCTTTCCAGCTTTTTCATAAATGCACCAACTTTGTCATTCATTGTCAGGATATTTGTGTTTGGCCCTTGTAATGATAGATTAAGGCCCAATCCCAATTCTACCCCTTACCCCTACACTTTCCCCTACCCCTCCGTTTGGCGCGTTCACGTGAAGGGGTAGTGGTGTCTCAATTCTCTTTTGGTTGGAGGGCTAGGGGTAAGGGGAAGGGCCAGATAGCCCTTCAAAGGAAGATTTTTCAGGGCCTCACTTCAAACGAAGGGCTAAGAGAAATTTCCAACATGGCCGCTCACTCGAGCAAGCAGACCCATAAATGTAAGTAATTTTTGCTATTAATAAGGATTTTTATGACAATTTTTCCTTTTATGTATGTTACATTCAATCTTGTGTTAGTATTGACGGTGATGTTCTTTTAACGTTTGCAAAAAAATCGCTAAAGTTTGCTAGCGGACAGCACTGACTGCACGATACTAGAAAATATATTTTTATGTCATATACCCGGTGCATCGGCACATGTCCTCTGACGTGACGAGCTAGCAACGACGTATATGATGACGTATAACAGTGTAGTAGTGGTGTCCCATTTCTTAGCGGAAAATTTGTAGCCCGTCCCCTTGCCACTTTGTTTCAAGAGGTAAGGGGAAGGGGCGAGGGGTAGGCGAAGGGGTAGAAAATAGAATTGGGATTGGGCCTAAGCATGTTAAGCTTTTCGAAAACATATGCCAAATACGCAAGTTTTGACAACCAAGCTGGGTCTGTCACGCAGTGGTCGAATTCCAATTTCGAGTCTATCAAAATTGAGTGCACTTCTTCGCGCAGTTCAAAAAGACGTCCGAGTGCCTTCCCTCGTGATAACCACCGGACTTTGGTGTGAAACAGCAATGCTTCGTGCTGTGAGCCCATCTCATTGCAAAGTGTGGCTAGTAGTCTGCTGTTTACTGGACGAGATTTAATGTGATTTACGATTTTAATTGCACATTTCAAAACATTGTTAAGTTCCGAATCAAGTGTTTTGCTAGCAAGAGACTCGCGGTGTATGATGCAGTGTGTAAACTTCACGTGAGGAGCCACTTCTAAAACCTTTGCCTTGAGTCCCTTGTTTTTCCCTACCATTGCACCAGCACCATCAGTACATACACCAACACAATTATCCCATGAAAGTCCCATCTCTTTTATTTTGGTGTCCAGTTTGGTGAAAATGTCACTGCCTGTACAAGTCCCCTCGAGTGCCGAGCAGAAGAGCATATCCTCATGTAGTTTTTTGTCAAATGTGTATCTGATGAACGCCAGCAACTGAGCAGAATTCGACACATCAGCAGATTCATCAACCTGTAGCGAACATTTTTTTCCATTTATCCTTTCAATCAATTGACTCTTAATGTCGTTTGCTATATCAGAATCAGAATCAGAAGAGCTTTTATTGCCAAGTGTGCTTGCACACACAAGGAATTTTCTTTGGTGTTGGAAGCTTCTAGTACAGACATTTAACACAATGACAATACAATATAATACGATTTACAGTCTAAAAGATTCTAAATTGTGCATATATAAAATAAAGACTATTTTACAGAAAATGGGGGGTAATAACATATAAGAGACATTGTACAGGGTAGTATATAGTAGAATAAACATATTGTATGTACACTTGTGCAAATGGATAATTTAGTAAGTAGAGGTAGTGTTATATGCATGTATACATAAGATGTAGATATAATAAGGCACTATAGTGCACACTATAGGAGTAGTGGAAGTGGAATATTGCTCTTAAGGAGCAGTTATCTGTTTAGGAGGGAGATTGCCTGGGGGAAGAAGCTGCTTCTGTGTCTGGAAGTCCTGGTGTTTGGTGCTCTAAAGCGCCGGCCAGAGGGCAGCAGATCAAAGAGTTTGTGTGCTGGGTGTGTGGAGTCAATGATGATTTTTCTTGCCCTGTTTTTCACTCTGGAATCGTACAGGTCCTGAAGTGTGGGCAGAGGAGCACCAATAATTTTCTCAGCACTACGAACTGTCCGTTGTAGTCTTCGTAGGTCTGATTTGGTGGCCGAGCCATACCAAACAGTAATTGAAGTGCACAGAACAGATTCGATGACCACTGAGTAGAACTGGGTCAGTAGCTCCTGTGGTAGGTTGAACTTCCTCAATTGACGGAGGAAGTATAACCTCTGCTGGGCCTTCTTTACAATGGAGTCTATGTGGGACTCCCACTTCAGGTCCTGAGAGATGGTGGAGCCCAGGAACCTGAATGACTCCACAGTATCCACAGTGCTGTCCAGGATGGTGAGGGGAGGAAGTGATGGAGGGTTCCTTCTGAAATCCACTATCATCTCCACTGTCTTGAATGCATTCAGCTCTAGGTTGTTTTGACTACACCAGGCAGCCAGCTGAGCAACCTCCTTTCTGTAGGCAGATTCATCACCGTCTTGAATAAGGCCAATGACTGTGGTGTCATCTGCAAACTTCAGGAGTTTGACAGAAGGGTCTGTAGAGGTGCATTCGTTTGTGTAGAGTGAAAATAGCAGTGGAGAAAGAACACATCCTTGAGGAGCTCCGGTGCTGATGGTACATGTGCTGGATTTAAATTTTCCCAACCTCACTAGCTGCTGCCTGTTCGACAGGAAGTTAATAATCCACTGACAGGTAGAGGTTGGCACAGAGAGCTGGGTAAGCTTGGGCAGGAGGAGGTCTGGGATTATGGTGTTGAAGGCCGAGCTGAAGTCTACAAACAGGATCCTGACGTAAGTCCCTGGTCTGTCTAGGTGTTGTAGGATGTAATGCAGTCCCATGTTTACTGCATCGTCCACAGACCTGTTTGCTCGGTAAGCAAACTGGAGGGGATCAAGAAGTGGTCTGGTGATGTCCTTCAGGTAGGCCAGTACAAGTCTCTCAAATGACTTCATGACCACAGATGTTAAAGCAACAGGCCTGTAGTCATTAAATTCAGAGATTTGGGGTTTCTTCTGTACAGGGATGATGGTGGAGCGTTTGAAGCATGAAGGGACTTCACACTGCTCCAAAGATCTGTTAAAAATATTAGTGAAGATGGGCGACAGCTGCTCCGCACAGACTTTCAGGCAGGAGGGTGAGACATTACACGCTCACCGTGTACATATCATGTACACGGTGAGCGACTGTGTCATTCGACAAAGGAACAGTCATAAGCTCATTTGCTATTTTCTCACCATTCATGGCCCGACACATGGCCACAGCAGCGGGTTTTATCAGGGTTTCCCCGATTGTGTGTGGCTTTTTGGTCTGCGCGATCAAGTACGCCACCTCATATGACGCCGCCAGAGCATCATGTCTTTTTGACCCTGTAATTCCTTTTATTTTCGGTGAAAAAAGTCTATAGGCTTTTCAATAAAAGAAGGATGTTTTGTCTCCAAATGTCTTTGCATTTTGCCTGGCTTCATACTTTCATGGGCAAGCACTTCTGAACAGATTACACATTGAGGATAATCTACGTTGCTGACAGTAGAGCAAGTGAATCCATACTTAATGAATTCTTCTTGATATTTCCTACGTTTCTTACTTTGGTCTGACGGGGTCTTGCTCTTGTGCTTAGTCGAAGTACCCGGTTCTGATGACTCAGGCAATGTGTCCACAATTTCCTCAACATTTTTAGATTTGCGAATTACAAATTTATCCATTTTTGCAGTTGCGGATTTCACGTGCAGGTGTGCGATGTAGTGATAACTAGCGGTGAGCCAGTCGCTGCACAGTGATGTCATATCTTCGAGTCCCAAACAATTATTTAAAATTATTTTTAAAGCACTCTAATCAGTAATGTCTTTAAAAATCTGAAAATATTTATTTGTGTATTTACTTGTTATATTGAAAATTATTATTACAATCACAAAAAATGACTCATTTTTTAAAACCCTCTCGCGACCCCTTGAAATTATTCCACGACCCCCATAGGGGTCGCGACCCCCAGTTTGAGAACCACTGGTCTAGATCAGACTAATGTTATATCTCAGAGACAAACATTTTACGTCCTCCACTACTTTTTTCAGACAGCTTCAATTCATTTTCAGTGTAACTTAACTTAGTTGCATTGCTTATCCAGTGAAAGTTAAAATGTAACCAAATATATTAACTAACATACTCGAGCTACGAAAACATCAATGCAGCTGTAATCATAAAACACTGACAGGGAATATTCTAAACATTCGCTGATATAAATAGGAACAGACGCTTTTGTGCAAAACAATTGAATATGTCACTACGTCTTAGAGCCCGTCTGTAAAATCATCGTCGTTTAAACTTTATGTGAAGGTGCTGGCACATTTGTTGTCCTTCCACTTGCTGAGAAAAACATCTTAACGCAGATGACTGTTGAGCCGCAGCCATTGCCCTCCGCCATTCGCGCGCGTTTGTGTTTGAATTTGGCGCATGCGCAAAGCGGTATTGTGTAGTTCAAGCACAATAGCGCCAGTACTGTACTAGCATATAATGTTACGTTAGTTGCAATGATGAGAGCGCATATGGACAAAAAATTAATTGAAGTGTTTTTTCCCCATACAACTCTACAATACATTCCTTATTCTACAACAAGTTACTTATCCAATAATTGACGTGTAGTCTTGGCATATTGACATTTTTTTTTGAACATGTTATTTATTCATCTATAGTTTTACCCCGGGAAAACTGAATTGAAACATTAAAAAAATAAGCAAAAAGTAATTTTTATTAATTAATCATTTACAATAAACAATATATTTTAGGCATATATGGCTAATAAACTTGCATATATAAATTCAATATATATATTGTTAACAAATGGTGAAAACATATAATACCATATAAAACTTTGATATATATTGTTAACATATATGGTTATGTCATATAATAAAATATAACATTTGTATATATATGTAACAAAGTTCAATGTAGGGAAGGAAGGAGGCGGGAACCGGCATCATTCAAACAATAAACTTTTAATCGTGAAAGTAAATAAACAATAATAAATCACGCTGGCTGCGACTGCCGGCCAAACAAACATAAACAAACTCCACTTAACTTCCGGGCCCGGGTCCTCTCTCCCGATGGTCCGGTCGCTCGTCCTCTTATGCTCCCGAGCTCCCCCGTGAGGCATGCGGGGACCGGCGGTTGCACAGCCGCCCCGCCTTACCCGCCCCACGGCTCTCGCCCCGCCTTCCTCGCTACAATATATTATTAACATATATGGTCACAACATGCAATACCATATAAACATTAATCCTATACATACTTTAAATATATGTTCATATATGAATTTAATATGGGCATTTCAAATATGTTATAAACATATATCTACATATATCCAAAAGATATATATATGTGGCAATAATATATTTTCTTATATGTAACATATATGGCAAGATCACTACTGATATAGGGACATATATATGTCATATATTACATTCAGTGTTGGGTAAGTTACTCTGAAAAAGTAATTAATTACTAGTTACTAATTACATATTCAATAGTGTAATTAGATTACTGTACAAATTACTCTCTTCAAAAAGTATTTAGTTACTTATTACTAATTACTTTCTATGTCCTATATCAACCTTGATTAGTTAAGTGATTGAAGGATAGACATGAAAGGGCTTATTTAATTCATTCAAATAAATAATATTTAACTGCATAAAGAAGTTTTAACTGACCAAAGTATTACAAATGTGAGAATTATACATTAAAGCAGGGATTTTAAAGTTAGACTTTGAATTTTGATGTCAATTCCACCATTGCACACACATGTATTACACAGAGTATTTAGTTTAATTACATCAAAAGTAACTGTAATTAAATTACAGAAAAATAAGAGTAATCCCTTACTTTACTTTTCTTTAATTAAAAGTAATTAAATTACAGTACCTAATTACTTAGTAACTAGTTACACCCAACACTGATTACATTTCCGTATGGGCAGCTTCAGCATCATATTATTTCCAGCTAAAATAGCAGTCTGCATATAGGGACATTTGACATACACCATTTCTGTCGTTTAAAATGAGCAGCGCATCTACACAACGGAGCTGTACGCAGCACGCGCACCCATGACATTTATAATCAGAGTCGGCGCCAGAGCAGATCTACTGGAGGGGCATTGGGTCATCGGCGGGGGGGTGGGTGGGGGGTTGGCACTGCCGTTTGAGAAATATTTTGACGCAGTGGTGACATCATAGTCAAGTCCAACACAGCAGAAATGCTATAAAAAACGAAAGACGTTTTTTTTTATTATTATTAATTATGATTTGCTAATTTCGTTTATTCTTGTTGGTGTTCATTTCCATATCATGTCACTTAGTCGAGGCTATGTGGTAGCCCTATGCACACAGTTTACTCAGTCACACACACGAAGACGATAATAAAAGGCAGAAAGGGGTGGGTGGGGTAAAGTTATGCCCTCTCTCTACTCCAGCACAGTCACACACAGCGGAGGGCTGTAGTGGAGGCTAAACGCAAATAAATGCAGTTTACCCATCTCTGACATGTGTTACCTTTTTGTTAATCCGCCTCTCCGATCGCAGATAATGTTAGCTGTAACAGTTTGCTCTGGTCCATTTCTCACAATGATAAGCCGACAAAGTTATTACGAAGCACGTTGTTTAATCTCGTCAGGGAAAGCTCCATCCATCACTATACCATTTGACAATCACTTGAACTCCCAAGTGGTTTCACGAATTTATAAAGAAAACAACAAAACATCTACAGTAAAGCAGCTTACTCTCCTTTTCTCTGCTACTTTTCTCTCACGTACGTGAATACCCCGCACCCGCACTACTTTTCCCATCATTCAGTACGGCCAGGACTACAAACCCCATGCTTCTTAAAGGGACAATGCCCATATTCCCGCAACACATGTCACACGTTCATTTTATTTCATTTAAGTTACAGTTTGCACATTTAATATTAAAAGAATAACTAAAAGGGATATTTTTTGGGCCACGCAATGGCCTGTGGAAGGAGGGGCATCAATGATCGCTAGGGGGGCACGGCCCTCGTATGCCCCACCATAGAGCCGGCAATGATTATCTTTTGGCGCTATATCTCTAATATCCATCCTTATTTAGCGCCAAAAGCACTTCGTTTAACCTTTTCCAAATCGCCAAAATAGTTCCGTTTTGTTTTTAATGGCAAATCATTCATGTTTCGTTTTTAAGTTAATTTAGAAAAATGTTTGGAGTATTTTTTTTTGTGGCTCACGTGCAGAACGCATAGTTTGATAGCCAAATGTGCTGGAGCACGAATTTGAATTAATAATGTGAATGACACTGTTTAAACTGTTAAAATAGTTTAGAATAAATAAACAGTTAAAAACTTATATTTCGTTTCGTTTCTTTATTAGGTTAAAAAAATGTTTTGAGTATATTTGTTTGTTGCTCAGGCACAGAACGTAGTTTGATTGCCAACTGCCAATTTTAATGATTTGAATGCATGATGGGCATGAGTCTGCTTAAATTCATCCTTTAGCTTCGGCTGTCGCCGTAAGAAAAATAAATTATACCGGGGCGCGCCACACATGATTACATGCTGCCCTGTGTGTCACCGTGTCCAAAACTTGTCAATATATTTGGTTTGTCGGACATCAGGCAGCGCTGCTCAGACCGATAGGCGTGTACCGCAGGAGAAAGAGTCTGTCATTAATTGCTCTCGTGTTAGGTCTGCGCAACGCGCGCATAAAGTTGAAAACATAATAAATCACAAACTTAACATTAATCTGTTGTGATGAGAGAGTGTGCGCTTTTCTTACGGGTTAACTCTAAACAGTCGCCGCATCATAATAATGTATGAATGCTCTGGTCCGGATAGTAAAGTGATATGGCCTACTGCCATGCGGGGGAGTGGGACAATGGCACTGTGAAAAAGGCCTGATGCCAGGCCTGCGTTTTAATATATGGTAATATATAAATTAAACACTTTTTTACTTCATTTTTTGATGGCTCATGCTCTACATGTTTTTGACGTTATTCTTTGTGAATTGTGCGTCATTTGGAATCATCGTCTAAATTAACACCAGAAAGTGATTAAACTGTTAAGTTAAAATTTTATGGCCATAAACGTACGACAAACAGAAGATTTCACACGTAAATGTTTTTCCCACGCATGACAACATGTATAAACAAACAGTATTGTGTGTAGTGTACTGAAAGCTCCGTGTCTGTTTACATCAGTACTATACACTGCAGTGAGCATTATATAGGGCCTAACGTTACATTATCAAAAAGAGTATATTTCCAGATAATTATTAAAATGGCATTAAACTGGACGGGTTAAATGCAGAGGTCACCATAGCTGACAAATAGGTCACTCTCAGAGGACAGGTCCAGTGGAGGATAATCAAGAACTAGCCAGTGGTACAGAAAGAAGAAGCCAATGCCTGTGGTTTAGGCGGATGGGCACAGCATGGGCTGCCAGATGACCTTGTAACAATGCCACACGCCCAGCTCTGATCAACCTGCGGTGGGCCTCCCTTGGCTGAGGTTGTCTTGTGATAAAGGGCCGAAACACCCAATGAGGCCGAGGTGCACAACTGACAATGTGTCGCATTGATGGGAAGCATAAAAAGGGCATTATCAGCAGCACCTCACCAATAGGCATCTTTCACCCAGGATAATGGATGTGATGAAAGTGGGATCGGACACACAGCTCTTGAGAAGTCTCTGATAATAGCAGTTGTCCAATAGGACATTTCCCACGCCTTATGCATGATAGGTGGTGTTACGTCCTAGTATAAGTGGGGGATGTGTTTGTGTAGTGTTGTTCTGTGTTCTTCTCTCTCTCTCTCCATTTCTACCTGTTGCTCTTAGGATCGTCCTATTGGTTAACTGGTTCATCAGTTATATTCAACACACCTGGGAGGCATCAATCTGCATCAAGGTTCCACTTATAAAGCCTTCTTGGAAGAAGAGAGAGGCGGGATCTTGTGGGAAGATCTTTCGAGAGCAATCTCTGGAGGAGATCTAAGAGACCTTTTTCTCTCGCTGTGATTTTGTGTACTGGTACTGGTACTGGTACTGGTACTGGTACTGGTACTGGTACTGGTAGTGGTAGTGGTGGTTCAGTTTATTAGGGGAAGGGAAAGATAGCGTAGGTTTTGTTATTTTCTTTGATTTAGCGACGCTTATGTTTCTTTTCCCTCCGTGTGTGGAACCAGTGTCCATACTTGTGAAAACAAGCTATTCTTTTGATACACTTGAACTGTTTTTATAAATAAACCTTTTATTATAAAATATTACCCTTTTGTTCGTGTTGCTTTTAAACAAACTTGTGCTCAGAGCTAGTTAAACATGGCATTTTACCACCAATCAAAGTATATGTAGGTCCCTTCATACCCCTAGACCAGGGGTGGCGAACCCGCGGCTCTCGAGCCACATTCGGCTCTTTGACTGCCTCTTTGCGGCTCTTAAATCATCTATCCACAAGTTGCTTCTTAATCGCATTTTTTGTTTTTAAATAATATTAAACTGAACTAAACTAAACAGAAATGTATACAAATTAATTTTGAAATAAAAAAATGAAATGTATCTTTTTTAAATAATTATTTTTGTACTGAACGTCATGCGCTACTAGCGGCTAGCCTCGTCTAGTTCGTACTGTAATTGGCAATCATCATGGCGGAGTCAGGGAAGCGTACAGCTAAACGCAAATATGTAGATGAGCACAGAACATTTCAATCTGAATGGGAGGATTTATATTTTTTTGTTGAAAGAAACGGAAAACCATTCTGCTTGATATGTCAGACTTCACTGTCGCATTTTAAGGCTTCAAATCTTGAGCGCCATTTCACCACACTCCATCCTACCGAGGGCCGGGAATTTCCCAAAGGCAGTGAACTTCGAAAGCACAAGGTAAAAACGTTGAAACGTCAGTCAGAGAAGCAAACTCAGCTCTTTCGGAAATTTACCAAACATTCAGAGACGGTCACATTAGCATCATATCAGCTGGCATGGAATATTGCGCGAGCTAAAAAGCCGTACAGTGAAGGGGACTTCATTAAAAAGTGCCTCAATGATGTTATTGATGTTTTTTGTCCCGAAAACGAACATTTGAAACGTTCGGTAGCGGACCTTCAATTGTCACGACACACTGTTGAACAAAGAATATCGGACATTAATAACGCTGTTGAAACGAATGTATATTCCGATCTTCAGAAGTGCATGTATTTCAGCATTGCTGTTGATGAATCCTGCGATGTTCAGGATAAGCCACAGATGGCAATATTTGTTCGGTCTGTGTCAGAAGACTGCACGATTAAAGAAGAGCTGCTTGACATTATGCCACTGACAGACAGGACTCGTGGCATCGACCTGAAAGAGACACTGATGACAGCTGTTGAGAAAGCCAATCTACCGTTATCAAAACTAACCGCAATTGCCACGGATGGAGCGCCATCTATGGTCGGATCTAAGAATGGCCTTGTAGGGTTGTGTAAAGCTGATGAACGTTTTCCAGATTTTTGGAAGTTTCACTGTTATATTATTCACCAAGAACACTTGGTGTCTAAAAAACTAAACTTAGACCACGTAACGAAACCTGTGCTGGAAATTGTCAATTTTATACGCACACATGCTCTCAATCACAGACAGTTCCGAAATCTCATTGCTGAACTTGATGAAGATCTTCCATCTGATGTGCTTCTGCACTGCACTGTGAGATGGCTTTCAAGAGGTAATGTTCTTTCCCGCTTTTTTGAGCTTTTGAATCCAGTGAAGGTGTTTCTTGCGGAGAAAGAGAAGGACTATCCTGAGCTGCATGACCCCCAGTGGATATCAGATTTGGCATTTTTGGTCGACATGCTGCATTATCTGAATGGACTAAATGTGGATCTGCAAGGGAGGTTAAAGATGCTGCCTGACTTGGTGCAGAGTGTTTTCACATTTATCAACAAACTCAAGCTGTTCAAGACACATCTACAAAAGAGAGAGCTCACACATTTTCCCTCTTTGTTGAAGGCAAGTGAACAAGCAGCAGAGGTTGTAAAAGCGAGTGCTGAACGGTATGCAACACTCCTTGAAAATCTTGAGCAGAGTTTTGAAAACAGATTCTCTGATTTACGGCAAAAAAGACCTGAGATTACATTCCTCATCAACCCGTTCACTGCTGAAACAGACTGTTTGAAAGCCCCTTTAGTGGAAGATGAAGCAGCATCTCAGCTTGAAATGATTGAACTTTCTGAGGATGACAGACTTAAGTGTACTCTGAGGGAAGGAACCGTGGAGTTTTGGAACATGGTGCCAACTGAGAGATATCCCAATGTCAAACAGGCTGCACTCAAACTGTTGTCAATGTTTGGGTCGACTTACATCTGTGAAACACTTTTTTCCACCCTGAAACAAGTCAAATCAAAGCATCGCTCTGTTCTTACTGACAGACATGTGAAAGAGTTACTGCGAGTCGCCACAACTGAATACAAGCCAAACCTAAAAAGTATTGTGGAAATGAAAGACTGCCAGGTGTCACACTAATGTTAAAAAAGGTAGGCTTATAAAGGCTCATTTATGTAATTTTGTGTAAAAGTTCTTGTTAGACAGTTTTTTCCATATATGTGGCTCTTTGCAGTGATAAGGTATATTTTTTGGCTCATCATGCCAAACAGGTTCGCCACCCCTGCCCTAGACAATAAACCACTAAGGGTTAATATACTAATATAATATGAATATAGGAAAGGCGGTCTGAGGTTTCACTGGGTTCGTGGGGTAGGCATCCTCTGTGTTACTTACCTTTATTATCAGAGACATCTCATGAGTTGTGTGTCCCACTTTCGTCGCATCCCTTATCCTGGGTGAAAGATGCCTTTTGGTGAGGTGCTTCTGATAATGCCCTTTGTATGGTTCCCATCAATGCGACACATCGTCAGTTGTGCACCTCGGCCTCATTGGGTGTTTCGGCCCTTTATCACAAGACAACCTCAGCCAAGGGAGGCCCACTGCAGGTTGATCAGACCTGGGTGTGTGTCGCATTGTTACAAGGTCATCTGGCAGCCCATGCTGTGTCCATCTGCCTAAACCACAGGGATTGGCTTCTATCTGTACCCCTGGCCAGTTCTTGATGATGCCTACCCGACGAACCCAGTGAAACCTCAGACCTCCTTTCCTATATTCATATTCTTGACTGATTCCACCTATCATGCATAAGGCGTGGGAAATGTCCTATTGGGCAGTTCAACTGTGCTGAAATAGTGGGATTATAACACCTAGTCCTATTAAGCGAATCTGAAAAAAATATAAATGTTTGCTTATATTCAAAATGTCTCATTTACAGCTGCTTTGTAACATTGAAATTTGTAAAAATTGCTATATAAAGTTGACTTGACTTTACTTCCACTTCCTGTTTGCCAAGTGCCGCATGGTTCGAGTCGGAGCTCCGTCAAACTTATTCTTAATTCACGGATTACATTTTATTATATCTTAAAATGTGTGCTTTACATCATTACTTAAGCTTATTAACTCATCCTAAAGTGTTTCTTATATCACAATCATCTTTAAACGCACAGATAATTACCATTTTTATCCTGACATTCGCCTTTAACCCACAGGCTGCTAGCACTACTAGCGTTTCCAAACATTTACTTCTTAAATACGGCCCTCCGTATTGTTATCACCGATTACTTTACAAATGACTAATGAAATTAAAAATGACAATTCTTGTTTTTTCATGAAATATTGCAGCGTTTATAGTAAATAGCTTATCAATGTAGGTAATTTTCTTTTCAAAATTCATGTACCCTCATAATCTTCAGGTAAAATCTGAAAATGCACTTCCGCCCTGAATTGACTATCCATCTCAAATGATGTAAATTCCGCTTGGCCGGAGCATCCGTTAACTCCTCCCTACTTTTTGCTGCTACTTTTTAATTAAAATGTTAATTTATTGGACAAATTTACTATCTAATTCACTTAATTCGTGCTATGAAAAGAAAACACAGCGCGAACGTCACTACTTGGCACTGTGGATCGGCGAATAAACTGAGAAAGACACAAAGAGACTGAATTTACGTCTTTTTGTAATGGCAGTCAGTTTATTACTGCTGAGCTAATTTCTCCTAACTCCTTTAAGCTCAGAAAATTCAACATTTAAACAATTTATCAATTAACAAGTACATTTGTGCAAAACAATTATATACACCACAGATCGATTTGAACATTAGACAAGTTATATGCAAAGTATATCTAGTATTTGACATACTGCGGGTACAGCACTTTGTATGTTTGTATACACACCGTACAGGTGCTGGTCATATAATTAGAATATCATCAAAAAGTTGATTTATTTCACTAATTCCATTCAACTTGTATATTATATTCATTCATTACACACAGACTGATATATTTCAAATGTTTATTTCTTTTAATTTGATGATTATAACTGACAACTAATGAAAATCCCAATTTCAGTATCTCAGAAAATTAGAATATTACTTAAGACCAATACAAAGAAAGGATTTTTAGAAATCTGAAAAGTATGAACATGAAAAGTATGAGCATGTACAGCACTCAATACAGCACTCCTGCTGCTGACCAACTTTATGGAGATGCAGATTTCATTTTCCAACAGGACTTGGCACCTGCACACAGTGCCAAAGCTACCAGTACCTGGTTTAAGGACCATGGTATCCCTGTTCTTAATTGGCCAGCAAATTCGCCTGACCTTAACCCCATAGAATATCTATGGGGTATTGTGAAGAGGAAGATGCGATATGCCAGACCCAACAATGCAGAAGAGCTGAAGGCCACTATCAGAGCAACCTGGACTCTCATAACACCTGAGCAGTGCCACAGACTGATCGACTCCATGCCACGCCGCATTGCTGCAGTAATTCAGGCAAAAGGAGCCCCAACTAAGTATTGAGTGCTGTACATGCTCATACTTTTCATGTTCATACTTTTCAGTTGGCCAAGATTTCTAAAAATCCTTTCTTTGTATTGGTCTTAAGTAATATTCTAATTTTTTGAGATACTGAATTTGGGATTTTCATTAGTTGTCAATTACACTCATCAAATTAAAAGAAATAAACATTTGAAATATATCAGTCTGTGTGTAATGAATGAATATAATATACAAGTTTCACTTTTTGAATAGAATTAGTGAAATAAATCAACTTTTTGATGATATTCTAATTATATGACCAGCACCTGTATATACAGCTTTAAGATAATACAACATCAGATAACTTCACAAATACAATATAAACAATAAATACAAATATCACGTCTTGAACAATGTCTGGACATTACAGGATGTGCTCTTGACTGGTTTAAATCCTACCTTGAAGTCTTGATGGTTTCTCCTCATGCAGCTCTATCTTGCATTTTGGAGTTCCCCAGGACTCTGTTTTGTCCCATGTACTGTTTTCATTACATATGCTTACTCTGGGGTCCATTCTTTCCAAACATGTGGTGTCATTTAATTTTTATGCTGATGAACTGGAAGAGGAGGAGACACAGGTTTGCTTATCAACAATAATTGGAAATATTCCACACTATCTTCTCTATGCAACAACTATTCATCTGAATACCACGCTGTAAATATCACTTCTCCCACTCAGCTCAGTGTTGTTGTTGTTTACCGCCCCCAGGTCCTCTTCACAACTTCATTGAAGAGTTAGATGTGCTGCTCTCATCATTCCCGGAGGATGGCGGCCCTCTTGTAGTCTTTGGGGACTTCAACATCCACCTGGAGAAACCCTATACTTCTAACTTCCACACCCTCACTGCCTCGTTCAACCTCACGCGCCTCGCCACAGCCAGGACTCACAGATCAGGAAACCAGCTTGATCTCATTTACACCCGTAACTTCACCACAGATAACATTTAAGTCACACCTCTTCACATTTCTGACCACTTCCTCATCACTTTCAACATGCTCCTTCCTACATGCACTACACCTACACCACCACCACTTTATTTTATATGTAACCTTCGCTCTCTCTCCCATAGCACCCTCTCTGCTAAAGTGACATCCTCTCTTCCCTCCAACTTTTCATCTCTAGATGTTGACACTGCTACCGACACCTTATGCTCAACACTTACATCCTGTCTAGATAACCTTTGTCCTCTGTCCTCCAGACCAGCTCGTGCCACCCCCTCCTGCCCTTGGCTGTCTGACATCCTCCATGAACAATGGAGTATACTCAGGGCTGCTGAAAGGAAATGGGGAAAGACCAAGAATCCTGCTGACCTAAGAGACTACCAGTCACTACTCTTCTCTTTCTCTGCTAGTGTTACCACAGCTAAACGTCTTTCTATACCACCAAGGTGAGCAATGCACCTAAAACTCGGCAGCTTTTCAAGACATTTAACTCTCTTCTTTGCCCCCCTCTTCCCCCGCCCACTTCATCTTTGACTAAGGAGGAGTCCGCTGTATTTTTCACTGAGAAAACATCATCCATCAGCAAACAATTCTCAGCACCTCAGACCTCCGTACACACTACACTCACTTCAAACATTGAACTATCCTCTTTCGCCCCACTGACTGACACTGAAGTCACCAGACTTCTCTCCAGCCACCCCACCACCTGTCCCCTTGACCCAATCCCCTCCCATCTCCTTCAGGCCATATCCAGCACAATCACACCTGCACTCACACACATCATCAACACCTCCCTGCTCACCGGCACTTTTCCATCCACAATCAAACAGGCCCAGGTCACGCCCCTACTTAAGAAACCCACATTGGACCCCTCTACTTCCGACAGTTACAGACCTGTCACTCTCCTCACATTTATTGCAAAAACACTTGAAAGGACAGTTTTCAACCAGGTGTCTTCCTACCTATCCCAGAATAAACTACTGGATGACAAGCAGTCTGGCTTCAAAACAAACCACTCCACTGAGACTGCACTGCTATCGGTCAGAGAAGCACTGCGGCTAGCGAAGGCGGAATCTAAATCCTCGGTCCTGATTCTGCTAGACCTTTCTGCAGCATTTGACACTGTCAATCACCAGATACTGCTAGCAACCCTGTCATCTCTAGGAATCTCAGGCACTCCTCTCCACTGGTTCAAATCCTATCTCTCCGGCAGATCCTTCAGGGTGTCGTGGAGGGGCTCGCTGTCCACTGCTCACCACATGATCACTGGGGTCCCTCAGGGATCGGTGCTTGGACCGCTGCTCTTTTCCATCTACACGACATCCTTGGGACCCATCATATACGGCACACGGCTTCTCGTATCACTGTTATGCTGACGACACCCAGATCTACATCTCGTTTCATCCAGGCGATACTACTGTAGCAGCTCGCATTACAGCCTGCCTGGAAGACATCTCAGCTTGGATGAAAGAGCATCACCTCCAGCTGAACCCTGCCAAGACTCGTGTTTCCGGCACACCCTACGATGCAACACGATCTCACCATCCAACTTGGCAATACCACAATCACTCCTTCCAAAAGAGCCAGGAACCTCGGAGTCATATTTGATGAACAGCTGTCCTTCAATGATTACATTGCAAAGACAACGCAGTCATGCCGATATGCCATATTCAACATTAGAAAGGTTAGACCCTATCTCACTGAGCATGCAGCACAACTCGTTGTCCAGGCCCTGGTAATCTCAAGGTTGGACTACTGCAGTGCTCTCCTTGCTGGTCTTCCTGCAAAGGCTATCAAACCACTCCAGCTGGTTCAGAACGCAGCAGCACGCCTCGTCTTCCAACAGCCCAAAAGGGCTCATGTGACACCCCTTTTCATCTCTCTCCACTGGCTACCGGTTGAAGCCCGTATCAGATTGCTGTTGGGTGACTTTACGTCATGGGTTTGTTTATGTTGAAATTCAACACAAACTGGACTGGAATTGCTACAATACATGCAGAAATGCCCGTTTTTCAAAAATGTGTCCCTTAATTTCCCAAATTTAATGAAAAAGTGCATGTTCCTGTATTACTGCTACTCACAAATGAATGTGTCTTCTGGCTTTTGCATTAGGTGTACACCACTTTTTGTAGTGCCTTACAGACTGATCGGCATATCTCAATTTAAAATCTTGCGCAAAACCCGATTTGAAATTTCAGGAATGGATTCTCAGGCGCGTATCTATCTATCAAGCAGGCTCAAACACCATTTGTCTATAATTTCTGCAGATGTTAACCAAACTGGCTTCAGCAATCGGATTCAGAGAAACAGGAAAACGTGATGACATCTTTCTGTTTCAGCCACGTAGTGCTTTGAAAGATAGGGGGAGGGGTGGAGTGGGTTTCAATTTGCAACCTCACCGCTAGATGCCGCTAATTTTCATACACTGGACCTTTAAGATATGTGTGTAACAAACTCAAAATCTTACAAATCATCCTTTCTGGGCATCTGATCGAACCTCTTTATAATAGCAGCGGTAAGTACTTATGTTAGCATGGACAGCTGTGCGTGACATGCAACGGCTGTGGTCTCATCTGCTTGCAATCCTGGAAAAAGCTTGACTTCACATTTGATGTCATTAAGGATTGTGTCCCACACATCAATCACTATAGGAAGGACCTACAGTATAGTTGACTTCGCAGATTAAAGTAGGATAGAAGAACGTTTTTAAAGATTAGCCTACAGTAAAAAAACATACTGTAAAAATATTTATAAAATATTTCAACCTTTTCTATTTGATTTGCAGTGCCATCCTGCATATGAATGCTATTCAAACTGATAATGTTTTGCTGCAAGCAAAATGTTTTAGTAAGGATAAGATTGGTTGTTATAGGAAAAACTGGAGACACCGTCTCAGGACTTCAGCTCCCCGTAAACCAAAACCTTAACCCTAACCCCTAACCCGGCCTTGAATTTAAAATAACTGAGTCAGTTTAAACCATTTTTTATGAAACAAACATATCCATCCTACAAGTAAAAAAATAGAAAATGATGAGCAATGAGAGTACAGCTCTTAAACAGGAGGGTCCACAAATATGACAAAGAAAAAAAATGCATTTTGTGGCTTTTAGTTTGAGTTATTTTAAGGCTATTGCTTCCAAGCAAATCATTTCAAATAAAGTTTCTCTCTTCTCACAATAAAAAAGCTGCCATTTTATGCCATCATTTTACACTTTAACTTCTCGTCAGATTGCCAGTACAATCAAATGTTCTTTAAATCTGAAGCACGCCACCCCTATATTATAGACCGTTTCATCGAACGCGCGCACCTGACCCCCAGTTAACTTCTGGTTTGTGTTTAGCTAGTGTCTAATAATTTAACAATTTATATTGTATTTAATTTATGATAATATCTATTTGTATTATTAGTTTACTGTATAATAATTGTATTAAACAAATGATTTGTTGAATTTTATTGTATGTTAATTTTATTAAATAAACAATTTGTTGAATAGTTCGGTCGCATTTAAACAAACCATATGGTACAATGACATCTAGTGGTTGAGCTTGGTATCGCAGTCATTCAAAATATTGGAGAGACAAGTTTAGACAACTTAAGCCAAGTTATGGTTCTTCTCGGTTTCTTTTGATTGTTATCAGAAATAATCTACAGGCACTCTATTGTTTGTGAATGTGTACCGGAAGTTCAGTTGGGGGTCACAAAAGTGCGCATGTGCAGGAACGTTTGTTTATGTTGTTAAGATGAAACTGTCTATAAAAGATGCTAAAGCAGCACCTTAAATCAGCCAATTTATGCATATTTACTATTTTCAAGATGGAGAATGGTACATATTGCACTAGATAGTCTTCCTGTTTTAGTGGCAAATAAAATTACATTGCGCATTTTAAGGTACTTCATTAGGTCTTAAATGGTGCATTGTATGATAAATAACCACAAAGGAGCATCGATCAAATGAACAGCAGTATGTTTAGCAGTCATAAGTTATACTGTTGAACTGAACTGAAGCAGAACATTTGTATAAGTTTGTATAAACAATTGTAAAATGTATAGCCTAAACTAAAATAATGTTATTAACAAGCATTTTTCATAATCAAACCATTTTCAGGAACACAAGAACAGAAATGTTAAAATACTGTGTTTTTAAAGGGATACTCCACCCAAAATGGAAAATTCTATCATTAATTACTACCCCCAAACCTGTGTAAATTTCATTGCTCTGTCGAACACAAAGAAACGTATTAGGACGTATGTTAGCAACTGACATTTCTGGGACATCAATGACTACCATAGTAGGAAAAAATAAAATGGTAGTTAGTCAAAGATGCCCTAGAACAGTTTGCTTTCCTAAATTCTTCAAAATATATCAATTTGTGTTTAACAGGACAATAAAAATTATTAAGTAATTTTTCCTTCTGTGGTATCAATGATGTCCCAGAAATGTCAGTTGGTTTGGAAAGCTTGAGGGTGAGTAATGATAGAATTTTCATTTTTGGGTGGAGTGTCTCTTTAAGCCCTGGAGCTAATAAAAAAAAAAAAATGTTTAAATCTGTCCCCTTACCTTACCCCAGTTCTCAACAGTAAGCTTGTAATAATGAATTAAAGGTTGAGCTTTTGGTGACTATTTTGCAGGAAATGTTAGTTTGATGTAATTTGACTTTAACGTAAAGACCATAGGTAGAGTTACAGATTGCCACTTTTTCCCATCCATGCACTTCATTTTCTGTCACAGTTCTCCATTAAACAGGAAAAGACAGTTTTATTTATAATCTTTAATCACCTCTGCTGTTTTTCATTCACATTTGAGCCCAAGTGAAAGCTATAAAGTTCTTAAGCACAAGTGCTGGAGTCATCCAAGTTAAGTGCAAAACAACACCGATGATCTGCAAAAAATTTTCTCAATCATGTTTTTGTTGTTTTCACTAAAACATCCTCAATAAATATACTAATTTGTTTACATAAATTACATTATGATACTTTTTTTAGAGAATAGGCTTTATCTTAATTGAAGTGAGCTTTTAAATTTTGTTAGATTTATGCCTCAAAATGACAATGTGGTAAGAAAAACAAACTAACTTTAAAACGTATCCACGAAAATAAGTCACAGTTCTGTTTCTTGACTAAAGTCTAGATTTAAAGGATATCGTTCCTGGAAACAAGACAAAAATACTAGTTTGGTAACATCTTTTTTGGAGCATAAGCAGAAGTCCTGTGAATTTTCATTTCAAGCACCAAAGTTCAAAAATGCTCTTTTTTTATATTAAACTTAAATGCACAGTTTATCCCAGAGATCCTTCATGGCCAGACATGGCACTGAAGACTTAATTTTGAAAGCGTATAGCCATAATAAAAGTCTAAAAAAGAGCCTAAAAACCCTGTTAACCCTTTGTGTCTTACACCGGTCTCCCACATGTAAAAAGGTGACTTTCAAGAGGTAAAGTTTATAACAGAAGTGTTAGAAAAACAGAATAATATAAAGTAAAAAACCCAAAGCGTTAAATCAGCATCCATCTTCAAAGTCTGACATTTTTGCGTGTCATGGATTGTTGACAAATCCCACCCAGAGTGTTGAATTTTGGCCCGAGGTTCTGCAGGAAGTCCAGGTTATCTCCGAGATTGCTAACCGTGAGCTGATCTAATGACTGACAATCACTTTCCTTTCCTTCACATTCATACTGATATGGCAAATATTCGGGATAGTCTCTCTGATCTTCTGGAAGCCCAATGAGTCTCTAAAGTATAACAAAGAAAAGATAAATATTTGAATCCAAATCCTTAACATAGCATAATTTTGAGATTTTTTGTTCTGTGTTGTTTTGTACTTTTGCAGGTAGGTGGCAATGTGCACCTGTTTCTCAACTCATGGTTGTTCACCATGTTTAGTTACATTTACGCATTTAGCAGACTTACATTGCATTATACTATACATTGTATCTGAGAATGTGCAATCCCCTGGGATCGAACCCATGACCTTGGCGTTGCGAGTGCCATGCTCTAACCACTGACACAGACAGCACTGAGATTTGTTATTCATTGTTCATTGAATGCATTATTATGATGTTCCAGTAGAGGGCGCATATTAGCAACTAGTGGTGAGCACCCGTTTCCTTTTCTATTACTCACAATACACTGATTGAGGGAAACGCAACATGTGTTCGTGCTCATTTGTTATATGTTCCCTTTTCTAGGTAAGCCCTTTAAAATCTGATACTTATAAGAATATTAGTTAAATAATTGCTTGAAAACTTGTATTGTTGTTATAATGTACTTGAGTGGTAAAAAAGAGTGAGATTGAGCGACACTCTGAGCACGTGAGTAACTCCGATGCTATGGTGCTAATATTAGCGTGATTTATGCATAGTAATTAAGCTTGATGAAGCAACTATTTCAATGATGTTTATGCTGTAAGTCTGCTCATTGTGATGACACTGTCGATGGTTTTGTCTCTAACATGCATTCTCACTTTTGTGTTTATATCGCTCTTGAATATATTGAGACTTCCTGTGCAATGGTTGGCGCGAATTACCGCGTTTCTAAAAATATGTAAGACAGTAATAGTGTCTCGTTATTGATTCGGTGTACATTTTTGTATTATAGTCTTTTGCCTTTACTAGTTAATGCTTGTAATCTTTTCGGTTAAAGGCAAAGGAAGATTCGTTCATGTAGAGGTCATGTAATGTTATTGTATAATGTGTAGGTTATGTATTTCATCATTGTCATGTTGTGTATGGTTTTTAACTTGTAAACTTGTTATTTTTCCTTTTCGATTACTCACAATACACTGATTGAGGGAAACGCAACATGTGTTCGTGCTCATTTATTATATGTTCCCTTTTCTAGTGTGTGTGTGTACATTATCAGAACAAGTTGGCACAGGGTCTTTTTGAGTAGAGTCGTAACTTTGATAGCATTAAGAGTGTTCAGTTTTGTGGAGATTCTCACCCAGTCAATATGATCTGCCAGGTTTTTGTCTGATCGTGAACTATATGAACGACTCAACTGACTCACTCCACTCTGAAAAACAAATGTGACAAAAAGCAAATTCAATTCCTGTGTTTGTACATTTACCCTAAGACAGGTCTTTATGTTTTTCAATTACATTACATTCATTGTTCAGCATTTTAAGCTTTTATTGGATAAAACTAAAATATTTCAATAAATTCATTAACATGATTATGTAAAATTAAAAATAATTATTATTACTTAACTATAATATCATGTGGCATACAGTGTTTCTTATTTTTATTTCTTTTTTCACTCATTCGCAAAACTTACCCTTCCCGTGTTGATTCGAGCCATTGACCAGCTTTGATGTGGCTTTAGGGAGCAAAAATATATATTAAATATTCTTCATCATTACACAACATTTATGTAATTAAAAAAATTAATATTTACAATCACCCCAAAATGTATTTGTACACTTAGCCACACTTAAAAATGTATGAATTACTGTTTAAAAAAGATCAAACTAAGTGACACGTGTTTGATGAAATAAATGAAGTAATTTTGCAACTTAATATGCGAGAGTTTACAAAATGTCTCTAATTGTACGAAGCTCATATGTGGTGCAAACAGTAACCTAAAAGTTTAAAGAAATTTTGGAAGGTGTATTTTGCCACACAGTTTCATCCTCCATACTGTAGACATTAGAAAACAGTTATGCAATACCCTTTCCCAAAACTAAATTCACTTTTTTTGAGCTGTTACTTGTAAAGGACTCAAAAGATAGCTCACTGCAATAACAAACCAGAATGTTTAAGCAGAAAGTGTCTAAATTATTTTTGTCATGTGAAAAGTATGCTCTTTTAAAACCTAAACAGACTTCTCTTATATTCTTATTAACAGACTTAAAATAAGTGCATTGCATTTTACAGTATAATTTATCTGATGCAATTACAATCACACTTTAAGGGCCCCATTATACACCCGGCGCAACGTGGCGCAAGGCGCAGCGCAAGTGTTTTTGCTAGTTTCCGCCCGACGCAGTTCTCATTTTCCCGTCCTGCGCCTCGTTGTTTAAATAGCAAATGCATTTGCGCTCATTGGTCTAAAAAAGAGGTGTGCTCAGACGCATTGTTTGCGCGTTGCTATTTTGAGGAACTGAAAATAGACTGCGCCATAGACCAACTCAAACCTGGCCTGAAGTCTAAAGTCAATGGCGCAATATGTTTTTTGTTTAAAGAAAGAGCGCATTAGTAGAAAATGCGCCTCTGAGCGGGTCCACATACAACGCGCTTTCACTTTACTTATTACACAGAGGGAAGCGCAGCAGCACACAAACATGCCTAATATAAAAAATAAATGGATTACAATATAAAATATTATTATTGTGTACATAAAAGATAAAAATCCGGCTTGTCATGTAGAGATGATCTGCTCGCGTGCTTTAACCTCACGCACGAGCAGATGCGTTTCCTCTCTAGAGAAGCATCCAGTCTTTGCTCTTGCAAATTTCGCCGTGTAAGTAGCGAATCCGCCATGGTGCGAGCGCAACTGGCTCTTAAAGGCAATGCGAGATGAGACTCTGATTGGTTTACTGCACGTTACGCGCAAAAAACACCCATTACTCATTAAGAGAATCGGGACAACCAGTTTAGACCATGCGCCCGGCGTGCCGACCGTTTTCCCGTCGTTAAATTAGCAAAAGTGGATTCGGACACGCCCTGAGTGCACCTGCGCCGTGCGCTTTAAACCATGCGCTTAGATCATGAAAATAGGGCCCTAAGTATCTGTTTACAAATACTTTCTGACACATTTTAAATATATGTAGAAACACATAGAAACACAGTGTGTGTCGGTTAAATGTTGCCTTGAAACAACAGGAATGTGTGAAGCTTTGTGACCTTTATAATACTCTAGGCTAAAACTCCTTTGTTTTTTGTACTACACTTCCCCACACACAAGCCCCACCCAGGCACCTGCCAGCACCACACGTGTCACACCCATCTGTCAGTTTGACAAAGCTGTCACTTACCATGCTACTCACACCTCCGCCGTTGGACATTTCATGAAATTTCTTGGAAGAATACTGAGAAAGACAGAAGCAAAATCCATATTTCACAATCTGAATTAATTGATTATATTGATAAAGTTGTTATTATTAAATCAAATAATACATCAAAATCAAGTAAAGTTTAAACTTTAAGTATCATTGCATTGATGTAACTGTCACACGTATAAGTTATGACATTAACAGTTATCCGTCATGCGTTAGAATTGTGGTAAAATGCAGTACTACACTGAATCTAGAGCAAAATTCACACTCCCTGTAAAGTTTTTAATATCCCCAACAATTGCATGTTTATTTAGTAAATATAAATATGTTGGCGACTGCGATACTCTTTAACTACCCATCAGACCACATAAAAAATCAGTTTAATTAGTTTTTTTCCAAATCAACAAAGAAAGTATGAAAATGTATAGATTCTTTAAAGATCTATTAAGATAATCTAGATCATAAAGATCATATGCTGTGCTTTTTTTATTTAATAATTTTTACCTTGATTTCCTGTCAGTTTTTTGTTCTAGACTACAAAATGATTCGTAGTTTTGTGAAAATTTACTAGATTTGACACTTACCCCTAAAGGGCTTCTGAGTGAGCCATGTTCACTCTTTTTGAATCCATCAATCATGTGCTCGGGCTAGAAAAATAGCAACACCCAGGTTGTTAGTAGCATGTTATTAGAATCTTTGATTACAGAGATCTGAAAGACATTAATTGAATGTTGTTCTCTTAAACACAGAAAACAGTCCGACAATCATAGTGTGTGTGTGTGTGTGTGTGTTTAAATCATTTATTTGTTTATGGTTGTTTGCTAAAAACCATGATTGGCATTTGCTATGGCTAGTCAGAAAGGATTTGGGAAGGGGACAGTCATTGAAGAGAAACAATACAGCCAAAACGAAGAGGTATGCTGCCATATACGTACATGGCAGGTATGCCAAGTCTGAACTTAACAGAATTTCAATCAACCTTAAAGGGCTACTTCACCCAAATATGAAAATGATGTCATCATTTACTCCCCCCTCAGTTTATTCCAAACCTGTATGAATTTCTTTGTTCTGCTGAACACACAATATCTGGAAGATTGTCATATCTCACCCCCCAGGCGTCTGTTTTGAGGCCTCTATCTTTTATTGTTAGTATTATTCATTGTGATTCTAATATTAATAATAATACTTTTTATTTTTACACTGGTAATACAGGGATTTACTCTATTGATTTACTACATTACATCAAGCTGTGTCTTTGTTTCACGAGTTCAATGTAACTGAACCTTATTCCTGTTTTAGTGACACTGATGTTGGAACCACCAATAAAGTAATTTAACTATTACTATACACGGGAAAGAATATCTCCTTACATGTAAAAGCACATTGAGCGCTGTTTGAATGCATTGTTTTGCATGCATGCAGAGACTCGCATCTAACACTGCTGTCTCTAATCCAACAGCTTTTGGCCATAATGACACTTAAGATTCAAAAGCAGTTCACTCAAAAAATATGCTGTATTATTTATTTACTAATCCGTATTTCATTCTAAATCCACATTGCTGAAGTTTTTATGGCTACTCATTCAATGCAATAAAATCGGTGCAAAGAACTTTATTCCTAACAAGTCTTCTTAAGCCATTTGTCAGTAAAGTCATTAACAGATCAGACAGCTAAAGTCCTCATTCAATTTAATTTAAAGGAAAGTACCGGTGCAGATGCAATCTTCATGCCAACAGCATTGCCAGCTGGAACAGGTTCAGGCTTACGAGAGAACAAAAATAAAGAAGAAAATTAAAAAACTTCAAACTGAAAGATTGTTTTAGACGGCAGGTGTTATCCTGAATTGGACCTGATTAATGCTTTTTGTTGTTGTTTATTGTTGTTTGCTGACAACAATTACTGTCTAGAAATGGAACAGCCATGTTTACATGCAGCCTAATGATGTGTTAATAGATGGTTATATATTAATATTAAATGTGTAAATAATCATTTTCTGAAGCCTCTTAATGTGCATTAAGTGCAGCTTATTTTATTAATATTTTTTTTGCAAGGTTTGCCTATGAAGTGTATACAATCTGAAGTGTTTCTCAACAATAACCCTGAAATTGTGTGTGTGCAAGATGGAATAAAAGCTGATGTCATGGCCAACAGTGTTTATAAAACATTTATATTCCACATTTAGTCATATCTATACTGTAAATATATATTTGTGTGTGTGCGTGTGTGTGTACGTGTGTGTGTGTTTAAGAATAAATAATACATTAATATGCACAGTACACAGACATATATTATGTAAACACCATTTTTTATTCCGGATGTGATTATTTTTATACATGCATACATACATACATACACAGACAGAGTGGGAACTGGTGAATTATGATAAGCAGTAAAACTCAAGACAACAATCAATTGTTTCCCTTAGTTCCAACAAGCCTAAAGAATTTGCTAAAGGTTACTTATTGCATAACTCATGCATTACTGTTTGACATACGTTAAAAAAAAACATACCTTATAGACGGAGCCTCCTCCCTCCTCATTGTATTTAATAAGGGTTTGGGTTCCCTCGTCGTGCAGGTCTAGTGGCATATGTTGAGAAGTCTTGCTTCCACACTCACACAGTAAACAAAACAGGAGTAATACTGTAGAAAAACAAATTTGTTGTTCTGTAGATTATTCATGACGGGGAATTTTCAACATTTTATTTCCCTCACAGCATATCACTGGAGGTTAGTCGTCAATCTTTTTTAGTAATTCTTTTTTTTTGCCTAAATTGGACAGTTCTTTTTTTTTAAATGTTAATATTACCGGTGTGTTCTACCAACTGTAAACTTATTTTAGCTGAACAGCAACAGACAATTTTTAAACCATGCTATTAGGCTACAGAACATGAAAAATGGCAAACAATAACACCAAATATTTCTGCATGAGGCAAAACATTGGGATTTTGGTCAAATAATTTGTGGAATGTTTTTTACACAAAGCTATTGCATGGTTTCAAAAGACTAGAAATGTAATGCAAAAGTATTTTTCAGCTGTCAATGCTCACAGTTAAACGTCCATGTGAATAAATAATGACAATGATTTTGGGTAAATTGGATGCTGCTGTAAGTCTACCAATCGTTCTCAACACACAAAAAAGTGAGGAACCCTGCCGTTGGTTTGTAAATGAACTAATGCTGGGTTGTTTTAACCCATTGTTGAGTCAAAAATAAACCTTTTGGGGGGGGATTAATTTAACAAAGCGGCTGGGTTCGCCCCAATACTGGGTAGAAAATATCCCATCACTTCTTAGAGTGTAATGAATGAAACTGCACATTTAAATATGTTGATTTGTTCAGTTCTTGTTTGTTGGTTTGCTCATTTATAATGTGTATTGAAAGTTTTAGTTTGTGATTTCGACTCACAGGCCAACAGGATAATTCCAGTAAAAAGGAGACCGATGCCTGCTGAATCCAACCTAGCGGACCACGCCTGCCGACCGCGGCACACATTTTCTCCCACACAGTCGCACACAACCACATTAAAAACTTCTTCTGCTGCCAAGCCCTGTTGATCCTGTATCTTCAAGGGAATGGAGTAGTTTCCATGTGGCAGACTCTTCAAACTTATCAGGGAGGTGCTGTGCCCTAAGGTGTACAGCCAACAAAGCTTTAAAGTCTCTAATTTATTATTAATTAAAGACGGTTATTTAGTTGTTGCAAAGGTTTCTTGGCCCAGAGAACAGATATGGATTGTATTAACAACGGTATAAACAAAATAGCAAAGAACAGCATTAAAATAAAGCTGATTAATCATAATTAAATAAATTGAACAACACTTTACTACTTCAAATGTTATCACAACAACAGAAAAATTCCCACATTAACTTCAAGACTCCCATACTTCATAGCATATCTGTTTTAAGAATCCCTCTCTGGTTAGCTGAGGGTCACTTTTTCGGTGAATATTAGCCTTAATGTAATTGTTATGTAAGTGTAAAATTAAACTTATGTGCACTCACTGACCTGTGGTGGGATCGAACTTCCAGAGGTCTTCAAGTTCCTTTTCCCCCATCAGGGAAAAGGAAAAAGGTCCCGAAAATGGAGGTTTGTCAATGTCTACAGTCTTCACGTTGACACGGTCAACCTTGTTCCCGCATAGGACCGCAGTCTTGTTAAGGAGATAGGGGGCATTATCATTTACATCACCCAGGTATATTACTACGGTGCATGTACCTGTGCCTTGTGGCTCTCCTGTAAACAGCACATTAAGAGAAGTCAGTGATCGGTAAGTTCATGAGATGAGAAAGTCTCCTCCCTAACTTCTTGTGTAAAACAATTTGAAATAGAGCTGCAGTCTGTGATAAATTGTTTACACATTTACAGGTTAAACACACTGGTCTGCAGTAAACATTGTATTTAGTAAACAGTACTAATTATTAAGTGTTTTCATTTGTTTGCCAAGTATTTAACTTTTTTTGTACATTTTGGCATCATTGGTATATTGTCCTAATCCTGTTTCTTCATTTTGAAAAGATTTCTGATTCTTATAGTAACAAGGAAAATATAATTGTTGATAACTGCTAGTCAGGTGCCTACCATCATCTATAGCATGGATCACAACAGTGTAGGTGTCATTTTCGACATATGAAGACTCCCGATCCATTTTCTTGACTGTGGTTATTTTTCCTGACTTTGGGTCAACAGCCACCCATTTTGCTGAATCTTTTACTAACTCATACCTTTGAATGAAATTGTGTACATACAAAAATATCACAAACACACAGATTATAGACCTGATTTACAAACAAATGGTGCCCAAGGCTGTTTACATAGTTTACAAAAAAATCACATTTTTGTCAGTGCTCAAACACACCTAATTTTGGCTACATCCGAGTCTTCATCTTTAACCTCAGGTGTGAACAGCAAATCTCCTGGACTCGTGTTTTCAGGCCTGTATAGCGTCTCCACGTTCTTGTTAAACACAGGGGGGTCATTCACATCGATGACTTTCACCTCCACTTTAACAGTGTTCGGTGGAGGGTCGAAATTTGTTACAGGCCTCCCGTCAACACATTTAAATAACCTCTCCACGTTCTTCACAGATATCTCCAGCTCTGTGATTTGTGTTTTCTCAAAATTCTTTCCCTGTGACAATACAAACATATTTTAAATCATTTGGGTGAACCATCATCCATGCTAGGAAATCATATACAGAGTCTTAACACTTATTGCAAAAAAATTATTTCCATGGAATAATTGTCCAGCGCAACAGAAAAAAATGCAATTCTCTAAAAATATTAGACATTGTTTAAGCTGTCATAACACAGTGTTACACCATAAAAATCTAGCTTAGACTATGTCCTTTGACAACAGTCTGGGAGAAAGAGTAAATGGAAAATGTATGAGAAATGATAGAACTTCTAAATCCGTAGCTGGAATCTGAACAAACTCATCCAAAACCGTTGCTTTGAATACTCAAGCCCCTTTACCAAGCATGTCATGTAAAATATTATTATTTTTAATGTTTTATTTGATTCACACACAATATAAAGCCCCATCCTATAACTTAACAAACCATTCAGAGTTAATACGACATTTCCTACTGTAGCGAAGTGGTAAAAAGGGTCAGTGGCCTTCAGAGTTTTACACCCAAAAGGCCCAGTTAAAGAATGTAATCTAATTTTCTTTAAATAGTCGACTACATAATGTACAAAAATGCTTTATTAAATAGGAACTGTTAAAATCAGCTGCTTACTTGACAAATTGGCAAACCTAGACACACAAAGAAACCAAAAAAAGATATATATTTCCAACAATCAGGAGACTGGAGCGATTAGCTAGTTGCAGACTTACAATAAATGGCAAACCACAGCCTTCACACGTGCACACAAGATCAAATACAAGCAGTGATAGCACAGCACTCTGTGTAAACACCACATAATAGGCTAGCACACAACATACAGCACCCCAATAGATAGAAATAAAACAAAACATATAAACACAGGCAAAACAATAAATCAAAACAAATTTACAAACGAATAACAGCAAAAGTCTTTACTTAAATAAGTCTTAACATCTGTTGTAGAGTGACAATGAAGTGTTAGTTATTGTGATGACCTGTAGAGGGCAGGCTGTGGGTATTGGGTTATAAGTAGCAGAGAAGAACTGAGTGATGTGTGCAAAGTGACTCCACCTGTGATGTGCTTGTGTGTACTGCTGGTTGTTGCATTCTTTTGAGTAAATGCAAACTTGAACTGATGTCATGCCTCCTCAAGTTATTACATTTTGGCGACGAGGATAAACAAAGGGGAATACTTTGAGGACGGAAGGAGTTTTTGTGGAAGATAGAAATAGGATCTCTATGAGTTGGAGCTTTGGAAAAGAAGATGGCCAATCTGGTAGGAACAGTTACACCATTTGAGAGTCAGTCCCAATCTTGGGAGGAATATTGTGAAATATTGCAACATTTTTTTGAGGCAAATGAGATTACAGAAGCAGTCAAGCAGAAAGCTATATTGTTGAGCTCTGTGGGAAGTCAAACATACAGTCTACTGAGGAATTTATTAAGCCCAAATTTAATTCAAGATCAGGAGAAGAGGGAGAAACTGTGCTGGAGTATGTAGCAGTATTGAGGAAGTTGGCTCATGATTGTAATTATGGAGAAAGACTGACAGAAATGCTTTGGGATAGACTGGTATGTGGTATAAATGATGACTGTACTCAACGTAGGTTATTGGCAAAAACGGATTTAACATTTGAGAAGGCATTGAAAATAGCACAAACAATAGAAACAGCCAATAAAGATGTTGAAGATTTGCAAGCTCAACGCTCAGAAACATCCAGTTCAATGAGAGTGTATAAAACGTCAGTACAGCAAGATGATGGCCAAAGTAAAGCATGTTACAGATGCGGAAGTTTACAACATTTGGCTAACGAATGTAGATTTGTTTCTGAGAAGTGTCATAAACGTGGAAAACAAGGACACATAATGAAAGTATGCAGATCAAAAACTTCTTTTGGGGAATCCAACTTCCAAGGGGGAGAAAGACGTAAGAGAGGAGGAAGGGGATGCATTTTGTGAGCAGAGATTAAAAAAGTGCATCGGCATCTGTTGAAGAAGGTATTTTTACAGTGTACAGGAACAGAAATTCCGAAAGTAGCTCCACTTACCATCACATTGGCTGTTAATGAGTCAGATGCACAGTTTGAAGTGGATACAGGATGTGGTGTGACCATAATGAATGGGTCCAACTTTGCAAAATTGTGGGAAAAAGAATTAAAGACCTGTTCTTTGAACTTAAAGACCTATACTGGCCAAGCTCTAACCGTATTGGGTTCTGCACAAGTAGAACTCAGATACAAAGACACAGTGAAGGAGTTACCGGTAGTAGTAGTACCCGGAATTGGACCAAATCTATTGGGCAGAGGATGGATTAAGGAATTGGGCCTGGAATGGGAGACCCTACATAGGATGCAAAGGGGAACAAATTTAACTTTGCCTGAAATCCTCAGCCAACATGAAGAATTGTTTAAAGAAGAGCTGGGGGAATTGAATGGTTCACCAGCGAAGATTTATGTAGATAAGGAAGCAGTCCTAATGTTTTTCAAAGCCTGTCCGTTCCCTTATGCAATGAAGGCAAATGTAGCAAATTGAAATAGAATGCCTGTTAAGAGAACGCATCATAGAACCTGTTAAACACTCTGAATGGGCTGCACCGGTAGTACCTGTTTTAAAGTCTGATAATACAGTACGTCTATGTGGGGACTACAAGCTAACAGTAAACAGAGTTTCAAAGTTGGAACAGTACCCCATTCCTCGGATAGAGGATTTGTTTGCAACTCTGTCGGGTGGACAGAAGTTCACAAAATTGGATATGAGCCATGCTCATCATCAGATAGCATTAGATGCAGAGTCCAGGAAATATGTCACAGTGAATACCCACAAAGGACTGTTTACTTACCATGTTCTACCTTTTGGAGTCTCTTCTAGCCCGACATTTTCAAACGGACTATTGAGGGGGTACTGCAGTGTCTTCTGCATGTGGCAGTTTTCCTTGATGATATCCTGGTAACCGATCGTAATGATTAAGAGCATCTACAAACTCTTGCTAGAGTAATGGATAGATTGCAGGAGGCAGGACTGCGGTTGAAACGGAGTAAATGTACCTTCACGGAAAAAGAGGATAATGTTTTTAGGCCATAAAGAGGATAAGATGGGCCTCCATCCCGCACCAGAAAAGGTGACGGCTATTCAAAATACTCCCTCACCAAAGAATGTGACAGAATTGAAGGCTTATTTAGGACTTCTAAATTATTATAATATGTTCTTGCCCAACCTGTCTACTGTTTTAGCCCCTGTGCACAAATTGCTGCCAAAGATGCAAATTGGAGCTGGGCCGGGGAACAAGAGGCGGTTTTTGCTCAGTCTAAAAAAATGATTAACTCCGTACAAGTTCTGGTTCATTATGACCTACAGAAAGAGGTGATTTTATCATGTGATGCTTCTCCTTATGGCTTGGAAGCAGTTCTCTCGCATAAGATGCCTGATGGAAGTGAAAGGTGAAAGACCTATAGGATTTATGTCACGGACATTGAATCAAGCTGAGCAGAATTATTCTCAGTTGGACAAAGAAGGGTTGGCTGTAATGTTTGGCTTACAGCGCTTTCATAAGTATTTATATGGTCCTAAATTTACAATCGTTACAGACCATAAACCCTTGTTGTCTTTATTTAATGAATTAAAAACTGTTCCACAAATGTCCTCTCCTAGAATCCAGCGATGGATGGTGACCCTGAGAGCATATGAATATAACATCATCTATATGGCTGGTAAAGATCATGGCAACGCAGATGCTCTGAGTCAGCTAGAATTGCCAATGGAATCTGCCACGGAGCAGGAGGAAAGAGTACTAATGCTGGAGAATGCTGATATCACCTTGATCACAGCAGAACAGGTGAGAGGGTGGACAAGAAAAGATCCAGTATTATCTCGGGTGAAAGAAACAGTGCAACGCGGATGTTTACAGGAGTTAACAGGAACGGAGTTTGACCCCTTCATGATTAGGAAAGAGGAATTAAGTTTACAGGATGGTTGTGTGCTTTGTGGGGCCCGAGTAATCATTCCCAGTGTGGGTAGATCAGAAGTTTTGAAACAATTGCATCAATGCCACCCAGGAGTGTCTAGGATGAAAGCTTTGGCCAGAAGTTATGTGTGGTGGCCCAAGTTAGATCAGGATGTGGAAAGGCTGGTAAAACCTGTTGTACGTGCCAAGAGCATAGAAATGTTCCAGCTGTTGCCCCACTGCATCCTTGGAATTGACCAGATAAACCATGGCAACGATTGCATGTGGATTATGCAGGACCGTTCATGGGAAAAATGTCCTTTGTTCTTAATGATGCACATTCCAAATGGATGGACGTGTATCCAGTGAATTCAGCCACATCGGCTACCACTATCGAATGTTTGAGGAATAGCTTCAGTAACCATGGATTACCCGAACTGATTGTATCAGATAACGCTACTTGCTTCCTTAGTGCCGGATTAAAAGAGTTCCTGCAGAAAAATGGAGTACGGCATGTTACTTCTGCACCTTACCATGCTTCTAGTAATGGTTTAGTGGATGGGCTGTCCAAATTGTTAAAACCATGCAAATAAAAGTGTGGATGGAACAATTGCAACCAAGTTGTCTCGAGTCTTATTCAGTCCACTCCCCAGACCACCACAGGGCTCTCTCCAGTGGAAATGTTGTATGGATGGAAATTACACTGTTCTATGGGCTTTATACATCCTGATTTGACAAGGAAGATTCATGAACAACAACAAAAAGTCTGTCATGATAAAAAGGCCCGGGAACAGAATTTTTATGTTGGAGATCTAGTACTTACTCGAAACTTTAATTATGGACCGAAATGGATTCCGGGGCATATAGCAACTGTTACTGGACCACTTTCTTATAATGTTGGGTGATGGGCGAGTGGTTCGACGGCATGTGGATCAAATTCATGCCCAACAGAAATTGTTTGTAAACACTTCAGAAGTGGGAATCTGATTTTGATATTCCTGAGAATTCGACACCTGTAGTTGCTCAAGAGACTGAGTAAACAGGGACTGAGGACATTTCTAGTGATCCCTCTGAAGTATGTGGGGATTTCTCTCAACATTCTGAGACAATTACTGAAATGAACAAACCTGATAGTCCTGTTGTAATTTTGAGACAATCTCAAAGAACCAGGAACTTGCTTACTCATTTGAAAGATTATGAACGCAAGTAATATTGAATGTGAATTTGATATATACACTCACCTAAAGGATTATTAGGAACACCATACTAATACGGTGTTTGACCCCCTTTCGCCTTCAGAACTGCCTTAATTCTACGTGGCATTGATTCAACAAGGTGCTGAAAGCATTCTTTAGAAATGTTGGCCCATATTGATAGGATAGCATCTTGCAGTTGATGGAGATTTGTGGGATGCACATCCAGGGCACGAAGCTCCCGTTCCACCACATCCCAAAGATGTTCTATCGGGTTGAGATCTGGTGACTGTGGGGGCCATTCTAGTACAGTGAACTCATTGTCATGTTCAAGAAACCAATTTGAAATGATTCGAGCTTTGTGACATGGTGCATTATCCTGCTGGAAGTAGCCATTAGAGGATGGGTACATGGTGGTCATAAAGGGATGGACATGGTCAGAAACAATGCTCAGGTAGGCCGTGGCATTTAAACGATGCCCAATTGGCACTAAGGGGCCTAAAGTGTGCCAAGAAAACATCCCCCACACCATTACACCACCACCACCAGCCTGCACAGTGGTAACAAGGCATGATGGATCCATGTTCTCATTCTGTTTACGCCAAATTCTGACTCTACCATTTGAATGTCTCAACAGAAATCGAGACTCATCAGACCAGGCAACATTTTTCCAGTCTTCAACTGTCCAATTTTGGTGAGCTCGTGCAAATTGTAGCCTCTTTTTCCTATTTGTAGTGGAGATGAGTGGTACCCGGTGGGGTCTTCTGCTGTTGTAGCCCATCTGCCTCAAGGTTGTGCGTGTTGTGGCTTCACAAATGCTTTGCTGCATACCTCGGTTGTAACGAGTGGTTATTTCAGTCAAAGTTGCTCTTCTATCAGCTTGAATCAGTCGGCCCATTCTCCTCTGACCTCTAGCATCAACAAGGCATTTTCGCCCACAGGACTGCCGCATACTGGATGTTTTTCCCTTTTCACACCATTCTTTGTAAACCCTAGAAATGGTTGTGCGTGAAAATCCCAGTAACTGAGCAGATTGTGAAATACTCAGACCGGCCCGTCTGGCACCAACAACCATGCCACGCTCAAAATTGCTTAAATCACCTTTCTTTCCCATTCTGACATTCAGTTTGGAGTTCAGGAGATTGTCTTGACCAGGACCACACCCCTAAATGCATTGAAGCAACTGCCATGTGATTGGTTGATTAGATAATTGCATTAATGAGAAATTGAACAGGTGTTCCTAATAATCCTTTAGGTGAGTGTATATATATAACTGTAATTGTGATGCTGTTTGTAATGGTGATTATTGTAGAGGGATGTTGTAGAGTGACAATGAAGTGTTAGTTGTTGTGATGACCTGTAGAGGGCTGCTGTTGGTATTGGTTATAAGTAGCAGAGTGATGTGTGCAAAGTGACTCCACCTGTGATGTGCTTGTGTGTACTGCTGGTTGTTGCATTCCTTTGAGTAAATGCAAACTTGAACTGATCTCATGCCTCCACATGTTATTACAACATCAATAGAAAAGTCAAACAAATGAAAAAAACAAAGATCTTATCTCATGCTATGTAACCTTTGGTTATCCCCGCAGCAACGGGACGAAACAAAGAATGCACAGCTCCACACCCCAACCCAAGCGGTGCAGGAAAATAACACTAAGTAACGTGAGGCAAAGACATTACAAAGAAAAAAGAATACGAAGTAGCCAATCGGCAACCGTTCATTAATCACAGAAAACGCTGACATGGACTGCCAAGCGAGGCTAAGCTCTGCAGGAAGCGAACAAGGGCAAAACAGCAACGTGGTCGCATTAGATCACAGTTAACTCCAAAAGGTCATTGAAATCCTTTTGCACCTTAGTGAACTGCAGCAAATACTGTAACTGACGCCATTCATGGCAATCACTTCGACAGCAGCATAACACCTGAGGCCAACAGGAGAAACGGACAGCCAGGACTCGGCCACCAGTGGGCAAACATATTGCGCTTCCTAATAACAGATAAGATTACTTTTCCCACATACAGTATGGAACCAAAAGCTAAAAACAAACCGTATCCTACCTTCGGCGACAACAGATGACGCCACCGAGGGGCGGTACAAACAATGACGCGTGTCCAAATGGACAACTCACCCTTATATACCCACAAGTTCAAGACCACACATTAAAATGAGTGGACTCACCTGGCCATCCAGGCACATGTGATCCACTCTGCTACACTACCATCAAAAATGTGTCCGCAAAAGGCATAAATAGCCAAATAACTTTTGGTTTGATTGTCATGTGCCATCTAACCTAATGACACACTTTAGCCAAACTATAGAAGAAATACAGTAAAAGATCAATTTGGCATAAGGGAGGATAAAGTTCCTCTACCTATATGTAAAGTACATACATTCATTTAGAAGATACTTTTATCCAAAATGAAAGAGCATTTAACATTTTCTCAAAATATACAAAGTATATTGGTCAATATGTATTTATATATTTCTTTATTTTTACACTTGAAAATTACAGATTTGTACAAAAGATAAAAGCAAATAATGGCATTCACCTTGACAACGTACAACACACCCTCATTGGTTTTTGGGTCTGTCTTAATCTCATAGTTTCCTTCATTGCCCTTCTCGATGGTAAACACGGCTCTTGAAGCAGGTGTGTTTGGGGTGTCTTTGTCTGTTACGCCGATTCTTAAGATCTCTTTGTTGAATTCCATTTCCATGACTTCAGTGTTGTACTGCAACACAATCATGTATATCTTTAAACAACCATTTCTGACAAATGACTCAATAAGGTATAGTACTCACATATTAAATGTAAAGGATACGATTTATGTGCCCCCCAGGTTATATTTTGTACGGAAATTCTACAGGTCTTGCCTGTACAAAGCTCAGGGCCCTATTTTCATGATCTAAGTGCATGGTTTAAAGCGCACGGAGTAGGTGCACTCAGGGCGTGTCCAAATCCACTTTTGCTAATTTAATGACGGGAAAATGGTTGGCGCACCCGGTCTAATCAGGTTGTCCTGATTCTCTTAATGAGTAATGGGTGTTTTTGGGCGTAACGTGCTGTAAACCAATCAGAGTCTCATCTCTCATTCCCTTTAAGAGCCAGTGGCGCTCGCGCCATGGCGGATTCGCTACTTATACGGCGGAATTTGCAAGAGCAAAGACTGGACGCTTCTCTACAGAGGAAACTCTTCTGCTCGTGCGTGAGGTTAAAGCGCGCGAGCAGATCATCTACATGACAAGCCGGGTTTTTATTTTTATGTGCACAATAATAATCTTTTACATTGTAATCCATTTATTTTTTATATTAGGCATGTTTGTGTGCTGCTGCACTTCCCTCTGTGTAATAAGTAAAGTGAAAGCGCGTTGTGGACCTGCCCAGAGGCGCATTTTCTACTAATGTGCTCTTTTTTTAAACAATAAAATATTGCGCCATTGACAGACCAGGTTTGAGTTGGTCTATGGCGCAGTCTATTTTCAGTTCCACAAAATAGCAAAGCGCCAACAATGCGTCTGAGCACACCTCTTTTATAGACGAACGCGTCCATGGGCGCACAAATGAGCCCAAATGCATTTGCTATTTAAACAACGCAGTGCAGGACAGGAAAATGAGAACTTCGTTGGGCGGAAACTAGCAAAAACACTTGCGCTGCGTTGCGTTGTGCTGGGTGTACAATAGGGCCCTCAGTGTTTCTGGGGTGTGGTGATTCACAGGGTGTTTCTATGACGTATTTTTAGATTGATAATATTTTGTCTCCGTTGTCTCAAGATATGACCTGCACTATAAACAACTGCTAGCTAATTTAACATTAAATACAGTATTTACAGTAAGCTATTTGCGATCTCCTGAATTACTGTGTTGTGATATGAATTTTAGAAGCTTGATACATGGTGTTCATTTATATTTAATATTGTGTAATTTTATTAAAAATAAATAATAATACAGCAGAAAATACAGTAAGAACCTCTCACGGTGAGATTTTCTAAACAGGGCAAAATAGCGCATGAGTGCAATTTCGATTTGTAGGTTAAAAATACAGGCCACCCTAAAATATGTAAAAGGCCAAAATTCGCAGAGCAGTGTGTCTTTTCACATTTGGTGAGTCAGTGAAATATTGAATATTTATGATTTAAATTAAATAATCATTATGTCTATTCTTATAGTTGTTAGAAAGACTCTTTTATGTTTTTGTGACTGGTTTGCAGCAAAATCTTGAACAAAAATGGCCGGAAACGCACCTACAAACTTAACTGGCTGCTGCCCACTCTTTGAGAATTACCCACTCGAGTTTGGTATCAGCTTAGAATACCAGATTTCGGGTTCATCTACTCTCCACAACGTCATTACAGTGTTGAGCGTAAACAAATCTGATTCTCTTAGCAACGGCCTGCTACAGCACCTGTGAGCACCTTCTACTTCCCACCCTCAGATTCCAGATTTTCAAATAGTTGTATCTCGGCCAAATAATATGTCCTATCCTAACAAACCAAATTTGACAGGTTAAGTGTTTTTAATGTGTCTTGTTTTTTTATTATTTGTTTCTGAATGGTGTATATTTCAAATGGGAGATACGCCCACTGGCGTGGATCTGCATCCTGATATTGAGCAAACCTGTGCGACACAATTGTCAAGGTGCTAGTGGCTTTATAAAAAGCATGTCTATGGCTGCGTTCGAAACCGAAATAGTCCGATTTGCTGAGTGGTTTGTCCCTTCTGTTAAAGTGGATTTATTCTAGTCTTTTATCAATTGTGGGTAAATGACTGGCAAACTGTTTAAGAGATTTTAGATTTAATGATTATTTTGGTTAAATAAATGTATACTATTCTGGAAAATCACGTCTCTGTCTTTAATTCCATACGAACCAGCAGGGTCCTTCATATCATTGTAATTCCTTTTGGTTTAATTCTTTTTTGGGGGGTGTTATTTTATTTTCCTGGGTGGAGAAATGACCTAGGTGGCATAGTCTGTGTTTTCGAATTTTAGCCAGAGGTTACGCATACATCAATGAAAGCTTATTTATTCAGCTTTTATATGATCTATAAATCTCAATTGACTCAAAAATTGACCCGACTGGTTTTATGGACCGTATTCTTGCACCAAACACAAACCAGTGTTGCTTCATTTGGCAAAACATTCAAAAGCACCAGCATGAATGGCTTACTTGTCATTTCTCTACACATTAACAGAGTCGTTTATCACAGAAAGAGTTACACATATCTGTCAGAACTCGGTCATTCTGGTCTCGAGTTCTCTAACTCACTGGACAGTCATGACAGAACCATGTCCTGCGGGCGTTATGTGTGGAGGCGCGTGGATTTTGTTGTTATTGTGCACCACGTGTCCTCCGGACTTGTCTCCTAGCTCCGCCCTCTTGTTTCCCGTAATCTTTCCATTGTTGTTAAATCCTAGTCACCTGGCCCCTCATCTCTTTTGTAATTATCCTCTGTAGTGCCTCCCTATTTAATGTTCCCCTCATTCTCAGGTTTGTTGTCGGTTCATTGTTATTCGTTTGCAGTTTCTATGTTGGTACACGGTTTTTGCCTGTTTATTCCAGGATAGATCGTCTCACGTATATTTCATTCGTGTCTTCGTCTCCTGTGGTTTATTTTCTAGTTTATATTAGTGTGTTGCCTTTTTTGCTACATTCGTGGGTTTTGTTCAATGTTTTTTTTGTAAATAAATATTATTTGTTCTCTCCACGCCTGCCTGCATCTGGGTTCCCGCTTACCGACTGTGACACATATCACCGTGATTGTTGCTAACCAAAAGCCTGCAATGACTCACCTTGGCAGCTGTGAATTCAGGAGGATGAGTGTTGGAGTCTCCGATGTCCAGAAAAACTGTTGCAGTGGAGGACAACAAAGGTCTTCCCCTGTCCTGTGCTATAACTAGCACTTTATATCGTTTTGCTATCTAAAACATGACAGACAAATGTGAAAATGTTAATTTTGTTAAAAATGTTATCATGCTGTCTTACAATAAACGTGCTGAGGTTACTTACATCATAATCAAAACAGCCCGCAAGGGTAAGCTGATTCAGTGTACTTGTAAGGTTCTGCAGGACTATTTTTGGTAAAGCAGGTTCTTGGGAGCCCAATCTCGTAGTGAACTGGGAGTTAGGAGTGTTTTTTTGATCCTTGTCGTGAGCAAGTAATGTTGCCAGGACTGCGCCTAGTATAAGAAAATATAGAGTGAGAAAAGTGGAGTAATCAACATACAAAACTGACTTATTTTGAAATGTATGTATTTCTACAGGGAGAAATAAGAAATTTATTTCGAAGTTATGTTGTTCAACGAACCATCTTGCGCATTCTCTGGAATTACTGCATGGATGGTTGAAGGAGAGAACTCAGGTGGATTGTCATTCTTATCCTTTATTTCCACATTAAATGACAGTGTTTTGTCCACCACAGCATTAGTGTTCTTGTCCAGAACGTCAAAGTCCACCTGCAATTGAATCAAAACAAATCTGGATTCTGAATCTGTTTATATCCACTCTTTGAATTCCTGTGTGTTACTTGGACTGCATTCGTGACATTACACATGCCGCCCTGTGATATTGTTTCGCTGTAGGTATGGTTTGCCGGCTTACGTGGTAGACTGCTTTCACCTCCCTGTCGACGGGCCGGTGAACAAACACATTTCCAGTGTTTTCCTCAATGCTAAACAAACCCAAAGGTTCTATCGTGACCCCTTCACCTTTGATGAGAAACTTGATTTTGTAGTCTGTGTCTTTATCATTGTACATCTAGCATCGTTTTGGAAAAGGAATAACAGTTATGCATTTGTGTGTTCATTATTTAGACCAAGGGTCTGTACCATCCAGCATTACTCATCATTTTGTAATATTCTTTTAAATTGAACATATCCAAATGGGTGACATTATAAAGTTACCTGTGTTAATTTAAAGGGAAAAGGTCCTTCCATGTTCTCTTCGAGATCAATGGTCGAGAGAACCCATCTTCTTTTTGAACGAATGAGAACAGCTTCCTGGGGTAGATGAAGAGAACATTTTCATCAAAATTTTAGATTTGAAGAAATCAAAATTGCCTTTTTAAAAAACATCACTGATTCACATTGCCACAAAACTTTATAAATACAGTATAAATGACATGTTTTCATTGCAGAAACTAAGAGAACCTCCAATAAAAACTGATTTACTCATGAGATTTCATGAGAGTCTTAAAAAAACAATGGCAGGTAAAAATGGAATAAAAAGTAAGATTTCATATAATGTCAAGATCTGTTCTTTACGTACCCGCTTTTCTCTGTGGTGCGTAACATTTGTTCTGAGTGCGGTCACCACAACAAGCTGATGAACAAACTGATGAAAGTAAACATGTAAATACAAACAAGTATACACAACATAGGCCTACACTACAGTTTGTTTGTGTGTAATTCTAGGGTGTTGCCACTACACCACTTTTACACAAAGATCTGCCCCTTGCACTTTTTCGACATATCACCACCATTCCCGCCAATGTTGTCAGGTTTAAGATATTTAGATTTGTGATTCACACGTTTCAGTCAATCCTTGTGCATCTTTCAGCCTCTCCATTGTTACGGCCGGCTCGTGAAGCAACAAAACAAAGAGGTGAACAAGCGTTCAACGTTTTAAGCCCATTTCTGGGACTTTTTTATGAAGAACACTCATATTTATATTACTGTTGACCAGAGATGGGAAGTAACGAAGTACAAATACTTCGTTACTGTACTTAAGTAGATTTTTCTGGTATCTGTACTTTACTCCACTATTTATTTTTCTGACGACTTTTTACTTTCACTTCTTACATTTTTACGCAAATACCTGTACTTTCTACTTATTACATTTTCAAACCAGTCTCGTTACTTTAGTTTTAATCTGTATTTGATGCACAATCAATATTATTTCTTGTCATTGCGTGACTTTTTCAACCTAATGATAGGTCTGCCTAAAAGCCGAAGCGCTGTGTGAGGTGGCCACTAGCCAATCAAATGTAAGAAGGCGGGAGTTACTGTTTACAGAGCAAAGCGGTGACCAATCAAATCAAAGAAGACAGAGTAACTGTTCTCAGATCTCGAGCGTGATATTCTGCACCATGTGGTGACTCGTGAATGGTAGGGTTTTTTAGCGCGAAAGGACCAGATTTTAAATATGTAATTTAGCTATTTAGCTATTCGCATGTTCTACAAACATATACTTCACGAAAGATGTACTGTAGCTCTGTCAGAAGTTAAAGCAGCTCGTTAAGGTAAGCGCATTATTGTTGCTGTTGTTCATTAGTATGTATGAATTGCATGTTTTTTGCTATCGTGGTGTGTGCGTTAAGTTCATGAACGAGTGAAAAATACCTGCTCATTGCGTTGCTTTCGATGAACTAATTATAGTGGGCACTTTTGCACAAAAATGCGCTAATTTCCTGATTGCCATTTGAAGTGGTTTCTGGACATATCCTATTAGTCTTATTTTCTAATTTTCTTAATGCATTTGCCTTGTTTGATCTGTTTGATCTATTTTCCTGATTTTTATTATATTTTTTCATCTTGTCATGATTAAAATTATAAGGAAATAAAAAACGATCCTTATCAACGTTGATTGACATTGCAATAAAATACTATCACATTATTTTGGAAGTTAAAATTTTGGGCTGGTTTTTGTTGGAGTGAGTAGGTTTTAGTGAGCCTTTGGGCTGGAAATCATCCACCTAATCTAGCAACACTGACATCAGTTTTAATGTTGAACGAGTGTAACGTACAATGTAAGAGGCTAAACATTTAATATTTTAAAGCGAGGCATAATTTCAAGAAATGTGTTTAACCAATCGAGAAAAACAGTAATGGTTACCAAGTAAATTGACTTGCCTAATTAATTATCTCTTTATTTCTCAGTTTTCTCTTTTTGACAAGATCTCCCAAGTGTCTACAACCTTTGTATAATGATATGTCCATGAATGGTCTGTGCTTAAAATTTAAAGGGACAGTTAATCTAAAATTGAAAGCAGTGAAATTCTGTTATAAAATGTTTTGACAATCACAGTACCAAACAGTCATTTCCTGGCTATTACGCATCACAGACATAGGCTAGTAGTCTAAGAAGCTGCCACGGACCAAGGCGGAAGGCAACACAAAGAATAGCTAAAATTATGGTTGAGAACTTGAGACAAAGGGAATTCTGTCACAATTATTATCAATACGCTTGTCCTTTACACTCTTATCTTACATCATAATTGTATTATACATTTGTGTTTTTTTCCACTAGGTAGTGGCAAATAGATTTATTCCATCAGTCTTTTTTATGCTTGTGTTCTACATAATGGTAGTTCAGTTGTGAGGTACGAGCGTGACTCTAAAACAGGTAGTAGTATTGGCTACTTTTTACTTAAGTACATTTTAGAGCCCATACTTTATACTTTTACTTGAGTAAACAAGTTTAGTCAGTACTTCAACTTTTACTTGAGTACTTTTAAACATGAGTATCTGTACTTCTACTTAAGTAAAGGATGTGTGTACTTTTGCCATCTCTGCTGTTGACAGTGTAAATGAATAATGTAATGTGGTGTGTGTGGTTAGAATGGAAGTCAGTTGGAAAACAAGTGTAGTAAAATGTAAGTGTTGAAGTGGATGTGTAGCTGCAAAACATGATGTGCGGTCAATAGACGAGCGGCATGTCCGAGCCCGCGGATTGGGGTGTCAAGAGAGAGCCGCGGCGGAAGCCGTCCTTTTAAACCCCGGGAAACACTGGGCCCTAGTGGTTCCCGGATCGCCTCCAGCTGCTGCACCTCAGGGCAAATAAACGGGCAACGTTAAACGTCTTGGTTACGGCTGTAACCTCAGTTCCCTGATGGAGGGAACGAGACGTTGTGTCGAGCCGACAGATGGGGTTCGTCCCTGAGAACCAATCGCTTCCGACTTTTTAGAAAAGGCCAATGAAAATTGGCGAATGAAATTTGCATGCCGGACTCCGCCCCCGGATATCCGGGTATAAAAGGGAGACGGCGTGCCTCATTCATTCACCTTAGTACTGAGGAGCCTGAGACCTCTCACGACTGCTGCAGTGGGCAGCACGTGTTGTGGCAAGAAGGACACAACGTCTCATTCCCTCCATCAGGGAACTGAGGTTACAGCCGTAACCAAGATGTTCCCTTTCTGTCGGTCTCTCGACGTTGTGTCGAGCCAACAAATGGGGTTCCTATGGAAAACGCCACAACACTGTGCCCTGTCACAATCTCTAGCGAAGCAACGGTGACTGGCCTGGGCGTGTCAGCCGCGAGCGCTACCGCTTACTGGTTGTAACCTACCAGTGGGTAGGTAGGGGGTCCCAGAGCTTTACTTGAAAGGTGGGAAGGCCCCTGCCTTCGGCCTCACAGGCGGCGGCCTTGTTTCTCTAACAGCGAGAAGCCGCCTGGTACCGTAAGGCCACTGGGTAAGCGCTACTTCTTCAAGCGGGGGATGCGCTACAGAGACCACTTCCTACCGGAGGGAGGAGTTTAGTGGAGATACCAACATGGTCTCACCGATGGGGGAGAACTCATGGGAAGTATGTGCGGACTGAAGGAGTTAACCGCGAGGTGGTGGTCCACCTAGGGAAGGTCATGGGTTACCAAGGTGGGAACCAATCATGAAGATACATCAGACGGAACCGCCCTGCTGGGGGGTTACAACGTCCGGTAGCACTAGGTCCGGTTAGCGCTATGTTGTTGATAACTCAGTTGGTACCCGGCCTAAGGGGCAGGGCTGCTCTGCCCAGCCCGCCATCAGGAGGTGCTTGCTTAGTGATGGATGGAGTGCCTGTTCTTCACCCAGTGGGGGAAGAAGGGAGGCTAGTTAGTACGCTGACCCCCTTAGGAGAAAGGGGGGAAGGTACTGTCATAGGCGTACACCCTACTGGCCGCCAGTCTTGCCTGATGCCTGCAAGACTCGAGCCGATACCGGTTTACGCGGAGGCTGTAGGACCTCGCGAAGGTGATGGGTGTAGCCCAACCCGCAGCTCTGCAGATGTCTGCCAGAGAGGCGCCTCGAGCCAGTGCCCACGAGGAGGCTGTACTCCGTGTGGAGAGAGCTCTCACCCAGTGGGCGTAGGCGATCTTAGGACTGGAACGCCATAGTGACGGCGTCCATGATCCAGTGCGCCAATCTCTGTTTGAGACAGCCCTCCCTGCTGATCTCCAAACAGACAAAGAGCTGCTCAGAGCTCCTGTGGCTCTGCGTGCGGTCCAAGCAGAGGCGCAATGCGCGTACTGGACACAATACGGATGAGGTTGAGTCTTCCTCCCCGGTGGGGAGCGCCTGTAAGTTCACCACCTGGTGTAGGGGGAGTGGTGGGAACTATGGGCACGTAGCCGGGCCGGGGTCTCAGGATAGCGTGAGAATCACCGGGCCCGAGTTCTAGGCAATCTGTGGACACGGAGAATGCTTTTAGGTCCACTACCCTCTTGAGCGCCATCCGGAGAGCCGTCTTCATCGTGAGGTGAGAAAGAGCGGCATCTCCGAGGGGCTCCAGGACCGCATCAAGGTCGCAACAGGGTACGGAGTGCGGGTGAGGCGGTAGCCTTCCCGTGCCCCTTAGGAACCAAATGATCAGGTTGTGCTGTCCTAGAGATTACCAGCAACTGAGTCGTGATGAGCGGCAATAGTGGCTCCATACACGTTCAGTGTGGAAGGGGAGAGATTACTCTCGAGTCTCTGGAAGGAAAGCACGTACCCGATCAAGCAACTTTGTGTATCTTCTCTTCGAGAAGAGCACCAGGATGAGAAGAGGCACCACTTATAGGCGTATAGTCGCCTAGTGGCCAGGGCCCTAGCCTGAGTAGTGGTCTTAACCACCGCAGGGGGTAGGCCACTCAGGATCTCCTCGTTCTGTCCAGGGGCCAGACATGGAGGTTCCAGAGGTCTGGCCCGGGATGCCATAATGTGCCCTTCCCCTGGGAAAGCAGGTCCTTCGTCAGGGGAATCGGCCAGGGGGGAGCTGTCGTCAAGAGCATTAGCTCCTGGAACCAAGTCCGGTTGGACCAGTATGGCGCAACTAGTACATTTGATGCTCCTCTTTCCTGACCTTGCACAGGGTCTGTGCAATGAGGCTCACTGGGGGGAAGATGTACTTCCGCTTGTCCCACGGCCAGATGTGTGCTAGAGCATCTGTGCCGAGGGGGGCCTCGGGTGGGGAGTACCTTAGCGGGCAATGGGTGGTGTCCAAGGAGGTGAAGGGGTCTACCTGAGCCCGCCAGAACTGTACCCAATGAGCTGGACTGCGCAGGGGTGGAGTTGCCACTCTCTGCGAGGCGTCAACTGACGAGAGAGCGCATCGGCTGTCTGGTTCAGGTCGCCTGGGATATGTGTGGCTCGCAGGGATCTGCTCCTCTGCGGACTCAACAGGAGGAGGCGTCGGGCGAGTCGTGTTAGCTGCCGTGAGCGAACGCCACCCTGGCGGTTGATATACGCTATGGCAGTTGTGCTGTCCACCGGACCAGCACGTGCTTGGCCTGCACGAGAGGTTATAGCCCCTTCAGTGCAAGTAGCACATCCAACAACTCTAGGCAGTTGATATGCCTGCGCAGGCGGGGGCCCGTCCATCGCCCCGACACTGCGTGCCCGTTGCACACGGCACCCTAACCCTGCAGGGAGGCATCTGTCGTCACCACGACACGCCTCATGACCTGCCCGAGAGGGACCCCATCCGTAGAAAGGTCATTGAAGACCAGGGGTTAGGGTGCGTTGGCAGAGAGGCGTAATCACCATCCGCCTGCTGCCCGTGTGACACGCTCTCCAGGGAACTCGACTCTGTAGTCCAGTGTTGGAGCGGTCTCATGTGCATCAACCCGAGGGGTATCACCACCGCCGAGGATGCCATGTGCCCAGGAGCCTCTGAATTTCAGGGGGACCGCTGGCTGCTTGAAATATTCCAGGCAGTTCAACACTGACTGAGCGCTTTCTGAGTCAGTCGCGCTGTAATGGAGACAGAGTTGAGTTCCATACCAAAAAAGAGGATGCTCTGCACAGAGGAGAGCTTGCTCTTTTTCAGTTGACCTGTGGTCCCAATCGATCTAGGTGCCGAAGCACTAGGTCCCTGTGTGTACATAACAGATCTCGCGGAGCCAGTCGTCGAGATAGTTTAGTACCCGCACACCTCTCTCCCTGAGGGGAGTGAGGGCGGCTTCCACGATCTTCGTGAAGACTCGTGGGGACAGGGACAGACCGAAAGGGAGGACTCTGTACTAATATGCCTGACCCTCGAAAGTGAACCGTAGGAACGGGCGATGACGAGGGAGAATCGAGACAAGTAAGCGTCCTTCAGGTCGATTGCCATGAATCCATCTTGACATCTGATAGATGCCAGGATGCGCTTCTGCGTGAGCATCCTGAACGGCAGCTTGAGTAGGTGCCTGTTCAGGGTACACAGATCTAGAGACCCCCGCTTTGTTGGGGACGATGAAGTACGGGCTGTAAAACCCGTTGAACATCTCGGCTAGAGGGACGAGCACGATCGCTTCCTCACCAGAGGGGTGGCGACCTCGGCCCGAAGCACGGGAGCATCCTTGCCTCTGCTGACCGTATCCCGTAGTCACCGTGACGGTTTGGGAAGCTCTTGTCAGGCTCCCAGGGACCGAGACAGGGAGGCTAGGGGTACGTTCTGCTTCATCGACCTCCTGGGGGTGGTTCGATGGCTGGCAGTGCGGATCCCTCGCCGTGGGGGGGCCCCCGGAGAGGAGATCGGCTCTGCAGTTTTACCTGCCTGGCGATGATATAGCTTAGGCTGATGATTATCCTCGACATTGGGTCTCGCCGTGACGCAACGTCGAGTTGCCGAACACCGTCGTGTAGAGGGTGAGAGCGGCCGTGATAAACGCCCAGAGAGAGAAAAAACTCTTAGAAGTGGGCTGTTGGGACGGGGCAGGAACCATCCCGGATCGACCACCAGCAATGGAATGGCTGGGGTCGGGCCCGAAGGTATTCTCGATCTCCCTGGGGTCTTCCCATGAGGGCCGCTTTGGCTTCCGCCGCGGCTGCTGACGGGGTGGTGGTTTCCTCTTCGATGTCTCGAAGAGGACCAGGGCTGCTGGGAAGCAGATGGTGAACGGGATCTCGGCGGCCAGAGGGCGGTCGAGTCGTGGCTGGGGAGGATATACTTGATATCCTCTGTCTGCTCCTTTACTGTCGAGTACTGCAGCTCGACAGTATCACCAAACAGCCCCCTTGCGAGATGGGTGCATCGAGAAAGCGGACTTTCTCGGCGTTACTCATCTGTGCAAGGTTCAGCCAGAGGTGTCTCTCCTGGACCACAAGTGTCTGAATCGTCAACCGCCCGCAGTGCGGGCAGGACGTATCCACAACATCTGCCCCAGCATACTGGAAGCAGACATTGTGTCTATCGATGAGTGTGTTGCACCCACGAGAACAGCGGGACATGCCACGCTGGAGAAATTTGCTCTTTTAGAGAAAAAGCTCGAACCAGGGGAAGTCGCCGCAGGAAGGGACAGTCCACTGCACCACGTCGTAGAACCGGCAGTCTTGTAGTTGCTACTTGTAGCGAAGTCTGTTGATCATGAGCGAAGGCTCCGAAGAACAAAAGGTGAATGAATGAGGCACGCCGTCTCCCTTTTATACCCGGATATCCGGGGGTGGAGTCCGGCATGCAAATTTCGTTGGCCTTTTCTAAGAAGTCGGAAGCGATTGGTTCTCAGGGACGAACCCCATCTGTCGGCTCGACACAACGTCGAGAGACCGACAGAAAGGGAAATTACGTTAGCCACTATAAACCCCGGGGACCGTCACACCATGAATACAAGTGAGATTTGTATAGTCAAAAACCTTTGTTATACTAAAAACACATTTGTTCTATTGATTTTTAATGTTTCTTGCTTTTTTAGTTTATTGTCTTTTTACTCAATTATTGCAACCGAACCCCCTAACCATATGACTATGTAGGCTGTTTGCTCATATTGTACATTCACTTTTTATTTAACTTTAGCGTCTCAGCAGGCAATTCCACAGAAACTTTTCAGCTTGATGTTTTTTGGGGTTTATTGTGCACTTATTGCTGGGTTAGCATAGTGGCGTATTGGAGGATACTTGGTTTGATACAAACGCACCTACTAAAAAATATATACCTTGAATGCACCTTGAAGTCATTTATACAGAGAGTCTGTCAAATACATACATGTAAGAGCAGATTTAGTGCATTTAATATTGTTAGCACAATGGGTAAGCGACGATAACGTGGATAAAGTTTACACGTTACATATGAATTAACAAGTATTTGGATTATCTTAGACAGTAATTGTCATGGAACGAAACACAACTTTTAAAATATATGTTGCTTTTTTGGAGGATAGGCTATGTAAAGCAGTTTTTACTCAATAAAAGTGACACACAGTTGTGTTAAAGATTTAATCAAAATTGTTAACAATTATTTGCATTTGCAATTTTTTTTTCAGCGTCAGGCACCGTGGGAAGATCCCATACAGGGATAGTAGAGGGGAGAGGAGGGCAGAGCTGCCTGGACCCCTTTAAGAACGAACAACGAGGTTGTTCTTTCCCACCGTTTGGGCTGCTATAGGGGCGTGGGAAGCTGAAATGGCTGCCACATAGCCCTTGAGCGTGGAAGGGGAACGACCCTTTTCCAACAGCTCCTGCAGGAAGGACAGTATCAATGATACGTCGCAAGATTCCGGGTCTGTGCCACGGGCTGCACACCCGGCGGAAAAGACAGGCTCCCATCGAGAGGTCAGAGGTGCAGAGCCCACAGCTCGGGCTGGGGGTGCCAGATCGTGTTGCCTGCCTGAGAGAGGAGGTCTCGTCTCAGGGGAATAGGCCACGGGGCTGCCACGAGCAACCGAGACAGGTCTGCGATCTAAGGCTGGTTCGTCCAGAGTGGGGATACGAACAGCACTTTGTGCGCCTGATCTCTGATCCTCCTGATCAGCTGTGATATGAGAGCGATTGGGGGGAAAGCATAGAGGAGCCGATTGGGCCAAGTGTGGGCCAAGGCGTCCCTGTTCTTCGAAAGTACAAGCATTCTCCGTGTCCACAGATTGCCTAGAACTCGGGCCCGGTGATTCTCACGCTATCCTGAGACCCCGGCCCGGTTACGTGACCAAAGTTCCCACCACTCCCCCCAGACACCAGGTGGTGAACTTACAGGCGCTCCCCACCGGGGAGGAAGACCCAACCCCATCCGTGTTGTGTCCAGTACGTGCATTGCGCCTCTACTTGGACAGCACGCAGAGCTTGAGAAGCTCTGAGCAGCTCTTTGTCTGTTTTGGAGGTCAGCAGAAGGGGAGGGCTGTCTCCAAACAGAGACTGGCACTGGCTCAGGGCGCCTCTCTGGCAGACATCTGCAGAGCTGGGGGTTGGGCTATGCCCAACACCTTCACGAGGGTCTACAGCCTCCGCGTAATACCGGTATCAGCTCGAGTCTTACAGGGCATCAGGTAAGACCGGCGGTCGGTAATGCGTACACCTGCGAAAAGACAGTGCCTTACCTATTTTTGCCCCCCTTCTTTCCCCACTGGGTGAAGAACAGGCACTCCATCCATCACTAAGCAAGCACCTCCTGCAGGCAGGCTGGGCAGAGCAGCCCTGCCCCTTAGGCCGGGTACCAACTGAGTTATCCACAACATAGCTCTAACCGGACCTAGTGCTACCGGACGTTGTAACCCCCCAGCAGGGCGGTTCCGTCTGATGTATCCTCATGATTGGTTCCCACCTTGGTAACCCATGACCTTCCCTAGGTGGACCTCCACCTTGCGATTAACTCCTTCAGTCCACACATTCCTCCCATGAGTTCTCCCCTAACGGCGAGACCATGTTGGTATCTCCACTAAACTCCTCCTTGCGTTAGGAAGTGGTCTCTGTAGCGCATCCCCCATTTGAGGAAGTGGCGCTTACCCAGTGGCCTTACGGTACCGGGCGGCTTCTCGCTGTTAGAGAAACAAGGCCGCCACCTGTGAGGGCCGAAGGCAGGGGCCTTCCCACCTTTCGAGAAAAGCTCTGGGACCCCCTACCTACCCACTGGTAGGTTACAATTTCGCGGTAGCGCTCACGGTGACACGCCCAGGCCAATCACCGTCGCTTCGCTAGAGATTGTGACAGGGCACAGCGTTGTGGTGTTTTCCTTAGGAACCCCATCTGTCGGCTCGACACAACGTCGAGAGACCGACAGAAAGGGAACGTCTTGGGAACGAGACGTTGTGTCGAGCCGACAGATGGGGTACGTCCTTGAGAACCAATCGCTTCCGATTTCTTAGAAAAGGCCAATGAAATTGGCGAATGAAATTTGCATGCCGGACTCCGACCCCGGATATCCGGGTATAAAAGGAAGACGGCGTGCCTCATTCATTCACCTTTGTTCTGAGGAGCCTGAGACCTCTCACGACTGCTGCAGCAGGCAGCACGTGTTGTTGCAAGAAGGACATAACGTCTCGTTCCCTCCATCAGGGAACTGAGGTTACATCCGTAACCAAGACGTTTTCCCCATAGCGTCCTGCTACGCTGTACGAGTGAAGTATCAATAGGGAACGACATCTTTTTGTACTGTGGTGGCCACCATCGTGTTTGGACTGAGCGATTCGTTGCAAATCTATAATGCAACGCTAGTGGTCGCTGTTAATAAAGAACTGCGCCTTTAATATGTATAGACATATATTATGTAAACACAAACTTTTATTCTGGATGCGATTAATTGTTTGGCACCTGTAATAAAATTGTATGTAAAGACAATGTGTTGCAATGGAAATGTCATCTTTATTTCTAAAGACACCTGTGTCCCTACACTGTGTCCCTACACCCAACAGCTTGTGCGGTTCCTTTATTTCCAGAGTAGATTTTGGCATGATGTTATGTGATAGCTAGGGTGCTTTGGTAATAAGCATTACTAATAACAAAAGTTGCCTTAACAAGTGCCATTTATAACAGTTGTGAAATTTTGCAACCTGTTCCTGTAAACACTGGCTGAAATGCCATTGTATTACATACTGTAAAAATGGTTTTAACTACTTTTGTTCAATTCTGTAATGTTCTGTATGTGCGTGTGTTTATTTGTTTATCTGTGCACATTATCTCTTTAAACTATTTGTAAAAAAGGAAACAATTCCCAATACTTTTCAGCTCAGATGTACAGGTATATTTATTTGGATACCACCTGCTCACACATTCCTGCACTTTGATGTCTGAAACCAGACTCTAGTACAGTGGTTCTCAACAGGCGGCCCGCTGGCCGCATCAGGCCCGTTGCCCTTTAAAATGTGGCCCGTGGCAGCGCTGACCGATCAACCTATAACATCCTATTTCGAGAGCAGACCGCTCCTGCTGTCGAGTTGCTCTCACGGGACTTTGACGTCAGATGCTGATCCGTCTGCGCAGCGCAGCATAAAGTAAACACACCTAATGAGGCATGAAAACTTTATTTATTATTAAAATTATGCTGTTATCATGACTAAACAAAATAGTACACACATGACATTTATGACTTAATTAATTTTAATGGCATGTATATAATTGCTCGACCTGATTTTGCCTATATAATTTAATGCAACCTATCGCGAGACTAATATTAGTCTGTGAAAGTGAAACCGCCTAATCAGGCTAATTTATTAGCTATACTCACGGAACTTTTTTTAACTATAATTTATGTGATGGCGACCAAACGAAGAAAGGTGGATGATGAAAACAGGATTTTTAACCCTGCGTGGGAATCTGAATTTGCTTTTATTGAGGTACAAGGCAAACCAATGTGTCTCATCTGCCAAAAGACGATTGCTGTGTTAAAGTGCGCTAATCTGCAACGGCACCATGAACAGCTTCACCCCGAATTCAAGGATGCGTATCCCACTGACAGTAATCTCAGAAAACAGAAAATAAAGACTTTGCGAGATGGCTTTCAGTCCCAACAATCCCTGTTTCGCAGTGATGTTAAGTGCAGTGACAATGTTACTGAGGCATCGTTCAGAATCGCCTGGAATATTGCAAAAGCAAAGAAACCAGCTACAGAAGGAGAATTTCTGAAAAATACACTCATCGACTGCGCGGAATCACTGTTTTCGGATTTCAAGAACAAGGATGACATTATTAGACAAATTTCAAAGCTACAGCTATCTGATTCAACAGTTACCAGGCGAGTCGAAGACATTACAGATGATCTCTTTTCACAGCTTTTAAAAGACATTGAAAGTGCCGAGTATTTTAGTTTGGCATTGGATGAATCCACTGACAACACAGACATCGCGCAGCTTCTGGTCTGGGTACGCTTTCTCAAAGAGGAGAAATTTGCAGAAGAAATGTTGACTTTGCTACCATTAAAAGGCCAAACGCGAGGAGAGGACATTTACTCTGCGCTAAAAGACTTTTTTCATGGTCCAGGCAAAAGCATTAACCTTAAAAAAACTTGTTTCTGTAACTACCGATGGAGCTCCTTCAATGGTCGGAAAGGAGAAAGGATTGATTGCTTTGCTCAGAAATGATCCTGAAATGTCTGCATTATTTTCATATCATTGCATTCTGCATCAGGAGCAATTATGCAGCAAACTAAGAGGCTGAGCACTCAAAGAGACAATGGACAGTGCGGTAAGGATAGTGAACTTTATTCTTGCACACGCACTGAAACATAGACAGTTCCGATCGCTCGTGGAAGAGTACGAGAGTGCATACAGTGACTTGACAATGCATGCGGATGTCCGATGGCTTAGTCGTGGAAAGGTGTTATGCCGTTTCATGCAATTGCTTCCTGCTGTGCGCATGTTTTTGGAAGAGAAGGGTCAACATAATTTACTGTCTCTCTTAAATGATGACACATTCATTGAAAACGCTGCATTTTTGACAGATATAACTTGCCATTTAAATTCACTTAATCTCAAACTTCAAGGGAGGCAAAAAATTCTTCCGATGATGTTCAATGATGTATCCGCATTTGAAACAAAACTTGACTTATTTGCTCAACAACTTAAGGAAGACGACTTGACACACTTTCCCGTTCTGCAGTCTGTTGCACGACCGTTGTCAGCTGCTGCTTACTGCCCATACCTCACTGAACTAAAATAGCAGTTTTCCCGGCGATTCGCGGACGTGAAGGCCATGAAACCTTTGCTGGCATTTACGGAAAATCCTTTTGCTTGTGACGTACTTTCTACTTCAGTGTTAGTCAGAGATCTACAGTTCGGAGTCGAACGGGCTGTGTTTGAGGAGCAGCTAATTGAGTTGCAGCACAATACTATTCTCAAAGAAAGGCACAAGGATGAAAACGCCGACGCATTCTGGATATCTTTCGTTCCCAAGGACACATATCCTGCACTAATTCAGTGTGCTAAGAAAATCCTGACCTGCTTTGGATCTACATATGTTTGTGAGAGCTCCTTCTCTGCTATGGGCATAATTAAAACAAAGCACCGCTCCCGTCTAACTGATAGACATCTTTCAGATTATCTGAGAGCAGCTACAAGTGAACAGGAACCAAATCTCAAAGTACTTGTGAAACGTATGCAGACTCAAACGTCTCACTAGTAAAATCCACAATGGCATCCTTTTCACCATACTGGGATAAGACTTACTGTACTTTTAAACAGTTTTTTGATGTGTGAAATATAATTTGCATTTTATTTTATAGGTTTTCATGACCATTTGAAAGTTTTGTGCAGTATTTTATAAATTAGTAATCATTATTAATGTAAACATCAGTAATGTTTTTGTGCTTATTGATTAGGCATAATTCATGTGTAAATATAGTTTTCTCATACTCTTTTACAGAGCAATACTGTGCTTTGTCTCCAAAACCTGGTTTAAATGAATAAACATGTTAAAATCGTATAAATATAAGCCAGTGGCCCTCTGTATCTCATGTGGTTGAAATGTGGCCCTCCAGGCCCCTGAAGTTGAGTACCTCTGCTCTAGTAAATCATGATACTTCCATGATAACAATATATAACAACATATGTCTAAGTGAAACAGCGTAATGTTATTATCCTGCAGACCTACAAATAAATTAGGGGCGCTAGTTCACAATTATTACTTTCGATTTTTATGTAATTTAGTTCCTCCATTTTATAACCCTTTGTTCCTTGTACAAGCATGTTGAGATGCATAAACTGTAATTCACAAAGATCTGATGTACAATTTGAATGTGTGTGTCAATACAGGGAACTGAAGTACATGTATTTCCACAGCCTCTTCTAGTTTGGGAGAGCTCAAATGTTTGTTTGATTATCCTCTATTCTTTTGTTTATCATTGAGGCAAATGGGTGCTTAATTAGTATTCTTATATGTGTGCTGACTGCGCACAAACATCTAATTTAAATTGTAAAGCAAATAATAACTTTAAATACTTAAATCTGACTCAGCATGTACAACATATCGACAATTACTATTAGTCATTGTTATATATTACATACGATGTTAGTCATTTTAAATTCAAATACGTTGTACTCACAGCGAGCAGACAGAGCAAAAAGGTGATCTTTGTCATGCTGAAATGCTCCTCCTAGCCAACACTCCTAAAATGAACCACCTTTGGCTTTCACCTGTACTAACATCAGATGTGATAAGCCATCCCACAGCGTTTGTCTACTTCTGCACAATTCTGTGAGGATGTTCATGTTCATGTGTGTGTGTGTGTGTGTGTGTGTGTGTGTGTGTGTGTGTATGTGTTTGTATGGTGTCTTTCAACACAATGAGTCATTACAACCATATAATGCCTTGAGGGCAGCAGCTTGGGAGGGGCCATTCGTCACAGAGTTAGGTTTCACCTTTAACTCCCACTGTGCTGTGGAAAAACAGGCTTCACCACTTGTCGTTCTCCATAGGCAAATAGGCAGTACTGGCAGTAAGCCTTTTCACATCTTTTATGTTTGGTCTTATTAAATTGTTGCCAAAAATGAGCCAAACAGTGTTTATTTGCAAAGATTATAGTCATCATTTGCAAATTTGCATTACATAAGGAGGTAGTAGACTGCACAAACGTTTTTTTTTTTTAAAGGGCAATTATCAACTACCTTTGCTAAAAGTAGAGCTGGTGGCTTTGAACTATTGTGCATAAAGTAGGCACAGGAGTGTGTTAAAAAACACACGTGTCATAACAATGACACAATTTCAAATACATGGTTTTCTGTATTAATTATTAATAATAATGTAAATATACCATATTATTATTAGTAGTATTAGTATTATTGTTGTTTTTGTTATTATTGTGGGATTGCTGAAGGATTGTTTAAGACAAAAATATTTTCTGCATTGAGGTCAGGTATAAATAAGCAAACAATAAAAGGATTGCATAATGATAAAAATACTTCTACTCAAACTTCAAAATATTTCCAATAATGGGACATCTGAAATTGCAGAAATTTATTTTCGACATCAGCCTTTCAGTCTAACAATTTTGTAACCAGACATCTTTCCTTAGAAATATTGAGGTATCGAGATTAGGCATGGGCCAAATACCGGTTTCAAGGTATACCGAGGTTTGAAAGAGTCAAGGTTTCAAAGTTACATTACATTAATACTGGACCAAGAACACTGAAACAGGCAGGGTATAAATAATGTCCGGATAATGGGGTGCAGGTGTGAATGTCAATGAGGGACACGTGAAAATCATAAGTCTGATGACACATGTGTAGGCAAAAACAACGAGGGACAGGTGAGGGAGCGTGGCAAGATAACATCCCTGGGCAAAAACGGGAAAAACACGGACTAGGGACAGACAGGAATGTCACGTTTACACAAAAATACATAATTAAGTCATGTAATGCAATGTTTGATGTTTAGGCCTAATAAATGGACTATGACTAAAATATATTTTTTGAAGAGCATTATAATTTTAAGGCTTTATTTTTACCTGACATATATGTTCTATGAATGTTGGTTAAATATAAAATGTATTTGTGTACAGTTGAAAAGTTGTTGTTTGTATACACAGACATTTGAAAATAACACATTTTAGTGTTGTAATCGCAATACCGTGAAACCGTGGCACTTTTGCCAAAGGTTATCATACCGTTAAAATATCATGCTGCCCCATGCCTAATCGAGATATTGTTTTTATACATTCATTCAATAAACCGTGAGTTAATAAATGACTTAAATTTTAGACACAACTACAAACTGAAGTTTTTGTTCCAATTTGGCTAGTCCCAATCAAATCTAGAACAAATCAAAACTTTAGTGGGTTTCTGAGCAACACACAACTATTTTTCTTCTGAATAAGAACTGGCCCCCCTAAATCTGGAATCGTTTCTGGAATTTTTTACCACTACCGAGCAATTACGGGTGCAATGCACAGTTTGTCCTGCGAGTGGCAGTAATGATGCTTGTGTGCCAAATGGAAGATTACGCAAGCAAGACGCAAACAATGTCGAGTCTGCGCCTTCAGCGAGATTACGTCTACATCATACAGGTAATGGAAATATTTTGTAAAAATATAATGAAAATGCATACACACCATATTAAAATACTGACCTATATTTTCTGGTGTTGCGCATGTTAAATTTACATATAAAGCAGTCGTGACTCGTGCCTATACAAAGAATCAGCTGCTGCCAGAGAACGTGTAACGCACTAAATAAATTTTATTTGTTAATGAAATGAGATCAAATGTAACTTACATTTATTGGGATGAATGTTTGATAAAATGCACTTTTGCCTCATAATTAAAATAAATGGTCTGTCATTCCCAAGGAATTAGCAGAGTTCAAGTAATCAATATAGCTTAATCTATACTGTCCTTTATATTACTTGTCGTGTATTTGAGAGTCCTCTTTTCATTTACACATTTTCATAATTTCCCCATTTGCAGTTAAAATGAAGAGAAAAAATCATAAGGACCTAATAAGAAAACTAAAGATAATAGTCAGTCAAGGCTGGAGAAAGAAGATGCTTCTGAAAAAGAGTCAGAAATGCACAAAAGCTTAGAGAATGAAGAAAGTGCAGAACAGAGCACCCATCAGCAAGGTGATTTAGTTGTGCAGAGAGACAACTTTTGTAACCCTGAAATTCCATGTGAAAAACATGAGTTTTACATGAGTATTTTGTTAACATGGCATTCACATGAAAGTGTGCCAAAACCTATCACATGTGAAAATTTTGAAATCCATGTTTTTTTTCTTTGTGTAAAGGAAATGCCTGATAATGTGACTCATGTTTAGATGACTGCTTAAGTTGATTTTTGAATATCTTGTTTGTGGGTAGTTTTTCATTCATGTATGATACATTGTATGTACATTTAAGATGCAGAAAAGTGCCTAAATGTGACCCTGGACAACAAAATCAGTCTTATGGGTCAATTTTTCGAAATTGAGATTTTTACATAATCTGAAAGCTGAATAAATAAACTTTCTATAGATATATGATGTAACAAAGTTCAATGTAGGGAAGGAAGGAGGCGGGAACCGGCGAACATTTAAACAATAAACTTTAATCAAAAATAAACAAACAAAAACACGGAAGTAAAAGGCCGGCAGCCACCTCACGGTCGACTGCCGGCCACACAAACATAAATAAAACTTAACATTTCCGGGCCCGGTCCTCTCTCCTCGGCAGTCCCGTCGCTCGTCTTCTTATGCTCCCTAGCTCCCCGTGAGGCATGCGGGACCGGTGCGCGTACAGCTGATACTCATGATCACTCACGCCACCTGCCCCGCCTTCCTGCCCCACGGCTCTCGTCCCGCCTTCCTCGCTACATACCCCCATCGCCCCTCACAGGCCGGGGGGTACCACCGCGCCTGTGCTTACTCCCCCCGGGGGGCCCCCCCTTGAGAGCCCCAGCGCCTGGGGGTACGCACCGACGAGACAAGAGAACGGAGCCGGGAGCACCCCGAGCGACAGGGACGAGAGAGGGGAGAGAGGGAAAAAAAAATAGTCCGGTTCCCCGACACGCCGTCGCACGGTCCTCAGCCAGCCGAGAGGCTCTTCCTCGCGGTGCTATGCTGTGGTGCTGGACGTTCGGTGGACGGCCCGATCCTCCTCCGCCTCCTGGCGGCCGGCGATGGCTTCTGGCTGAGGGCAGCCGGCACTCCCGAGCTCCCTCCATGGCCGCCATCCCACCTCGTCCCAGGAGCACGGCCGCGGGCTCTCCGTCCCCACCGAATCCCATCGTTCCAGCACCACGATCTCGGGCAGCCGCTGGCGGACGCCCTCGTCCGCGCTGCCCGAACTCCTCAGCACCGCGAGGCCGCTCGGCGGCGAGGGCTCTTCGACAGCATGTCCCTCCTTCCTCCCGGGTTTCGGCACCAATGTAACAACGTTCAAAAGGAACCGGAAGGAAGAGGCTGGAATCAGGGTAGAGCTGACGACTAAGTATTTTATTTAACTCAAAATAGCACAAGCGCTGTACGCGCCTAAAATAAACACGCCCACTTTAGGGCAAGAACAGTCTTTTTACGGGCAGAGCTTCCCGCTCAGAATCCACCGCTCACTCGCTCGAATCCTCTCGCCTCCAGCCGTCAGCTCCGGTCTCTCTCCCCGACTGTCTCTGCCTTGCTGCTTTTAAGCCTCTCCACGCCAGTTACTGGAACAAGGCACAGGTGTTCATTATTTGTGCGAGCGCCACTCACTCACCGCTCGTCTCCTCACTCTCTCTCCCGCTGCAGACTTCGCTGAACCACGCCCACCTTGCCACATATGAGTTGTTAAAATAGGACAATATCTGGCTGAGATACAACCGTTTAAAACTCTGGAATCTGAGAGCGCAAAAAAATCAAAATATTGAGAAAATTACCTTTGAAGTTGTTAATCAGGGGCACTGTGGCAGACCATCCACTCACAAAAATGAAGTTTTTATATATTTAAGGTAGGAAGTTTACTAAATATCTTCATGGAACATGATCTTTACTTAATATCTTAATGATTTTTGGCATAAAAGAAAAATCGATAATTTTGACCCACACAATGTATTTTTGTCTTTTACTAAAAATGTTCCCATGCTACTTAAGACTGGTTTTGTGGTCCAGGGTCACAAATGTTATTATTGTTGTCATTGTTATTTTGACTATATATCATGTGTTGTGAAATAACTGACCATGGAACATTAATTTGAGCTGAACTTGTTTTATTAGCTTATTAGTTTACTTCTAGAGAAAACAGTAATACATGACAGTGAAAAATGACTGAAAATTAATCATGACACATGTTAGTGTGCCCCCTAAAAGCATAAGTGGCCCCTGCCTGCCCAGAGAACTGCCTGCCCAGAGAACGCAGCCCTGTAAACTTTGGTTCCGACCACATTAGTTGCAAAATGGAGAAGAGGTTGATTATTGCTGTGGCGGGTTTCCCAATCATATACGACGTGTCCCTGTAAATTAAAAAATGATGCGTGGACCAAGGTGTCTGGAATTGTTGGTGTTCCTGGTGAGTTGCTGATGTGCATTAACGTTATATATTTCCTGAAAATAAGCGGAATTTCATGCTAACTTTAGCGCCAGAGCATGCAAAACAGTGTTACAGCTTGACACATATTGGATTAAACAAAATCAACAGGCTTGTTTGCTTTGCGGCCCCTTTAAATACAAGATAAGCATTCGATGCATCAGAGCGTCCACAAATCTTTCTACAGCATTGTTGGCAGGGCAGCCAGAGTGATTTTCGACGTTCTAGACTGAGGCGCTGTGTATCACAGAGTAAGGTGTTTTTGTGCTGTGCAACCAATTTCTATATACAATTTTATGTTTTTAATGCATAAAATAGCAAAAAAATTAACATTCCTAAATGCTTCTCAGCTTGTTTTTATCTATATATAGCCTATTAAAATATGACGTTTAAAATGTATTGTATTTGCATTATTTACATTAATAATCATGATTACAATATCAAAGTCAATAATCAACAATGATTTAATTTTAATCTTTCAGCCCTCTCTAATAAGTTATTGTTTTTTTATCGTCTGATATTCTGCTTTGAGTCTCCTCAAGACAATTCTGATGCTGCTTTGCTTCTGTGTAAATGAAAATATTTTTTAAATAATTTTATTACATATGTTACCCTGAAGTAATCCTTAAGAAATCTGACTACATTACTTTTATATTGTGACCAAAAAACAAAAGGTAATTGAAATAGAGTGATGGGGTAATAAAGGATATTGTTTGGGGCTAAATTTACACGTCACCTCACCTCACGTAATCGACTACAGTAAATGTTGATGTACATGGGCTAAAAAATGGATAGGCCCTAACATGCTTAAAGAAATAGTTCATCTTAAAATGAAAATTCTGTCATAATTTAATCACCTTCGAGTTGTTCCAAACCTGTATAAATGTCTTTGTTCTGATGAACACAGAGAAAGATATTTGAAAGAATGCTTATGTAATTGGTAGTATTCACAGTACTCATCACATTGGCAGATATTAATATTGTTAATATGGTCATAGTTCTATTCAAAGTTTCAAAGTAATTTTCGTTTAACATTATTGATTGTTTTATTGTTAATGGTGTAATGCAATTAGTGATGGTCGTATTGTTTCTAACAGAGCCGTTAGTCTGGGCTCGATTCTTATAGTGAGTTTAAGCGTAGATCCGTCCATCGGAGATTGATTGCTCATGCCCTGTTGTTCACACTGTATCGCGAGAGTTTCTTCATACGGGTGAACGTTCTCAGGCGAGATCGCGAGAGGTGGCTCATACGAGTAAACGCCATCGCTGAGAAAACGTCACTTCTCTCTTGTGATTATTCTTCCTGTTTATTCTCAGGTAACGGATCACTAAAGTGATTATAATACATTTCGGAAACGAGTTTCAATGGTTATGACACGTGTATGTATTAGAGTAAAGAGAGTAAAGGTTTATTTGAAATGTTTAATGTGTTTTTATGAGCCGAGCCCACGGAGCATACCGCATGGTCGCATTATGCTAATATTGGTTTTGACGTGTGGGAAAGTTAAAAGACGTTTCTCTATTTTGTATTCAGTTCATACTGTTGTTTTGTAACTGTGAGTTTGTCAGAATGTATGCAACTGTATTCATGCTTTATTCACTGATGGTGAGAAGAGTGATACATGTTTAGAGAACTGTCTGCGGATGGTTATCCGTAAAATAGTAGATGAAATCTATATGCTGCTGTAACCAATCTTTATATGCACCTGAGTTATGTGTGTTTCACAATATACGAGTAAACGCCATCGCTGAGAAAACGTCACTTCTCTCTTGTGATTATTCTTCCTGTTTATTCTCAGGCGTAACACTTATAACCAGACAGATCTTGCCCCCATTGACTACCATAGTAGGAAACAATACAAGGATAGTTAAAAGTGCGTCAGAACGGTTTGCTGTCTTTGAGGTCTCGGGTTTGAGCACTTGTTTGTTTTGTTTCTTGTCGAACACATGGTTCCGCTTGACAGCTTTCCATGTGCTCGGTGTCTTCGTGACAGCCCCGCCCCCTTGTGTCGACATTAATTACCTCATCATTGTTTCACTCCTTTCACCTGGGTTGGCTCCGGTTTTTCTTTCTCCCCGCCTGGTTTCTCATTCTCTCCCTTGATTTCTTTTCCTTCTTAAACCCTCTTGTGCCTCTGTCCTGTGTCAGATCGTCATTGTTATTTCCGGCGATTTGCCGATCGCTTATCTTGCCTTGGGTATTGTGTAATCACCTCTTTTTCGTCCAGGCTCCAGAGCTGTGTTTGCCACGTGGTGTCTTGTCTGCCTGCAGTGTCAGACACGCTGCATGGATCTCTTGTTCTCCCTGATCGGTGGGACGGCTAGAGGGATTTCGCTCTATGGATTCCTGTTGGAATATATCTCTCCTGTTGGATTAAGTGAACTCTCACCCAAATTTCTCTACCCTGTTGGTCTTGTGGATTCCTGTTTGGAATAACCTCTCCTGTCGGATTAAGTGGATCCTCATCCAAGTTCGTCTACCCCGTCGGTCTAGTGGACTCGCCGTGGGCACAATCCTCGCTCTTACTCTCAGTTGCGGTCCGGCCGCTTGATATAAGCCTCCTTTGCTCCTTCCCCCTTTTTTGGCCGAGCGCTCGAGCCCTTTTTGCCCCGTGCATCCGAGACCCTGCTTCCTGACTCTTCCTTTTAAAGGAAATTTTGAATATCTTATTTCTCACCGCTTGGCGGTCCTCAGTTGCATTGTGTTTCCCCTATGTTGTTTCTGCTGATATGAGGAATTAAAGATTCTAGCTACCCTGCACGTGACTCTCGAGTTTTCTTACCTGAACCATAACAGTTGTCCTACAGTCTTCAAAATGTCTTCTTTTGTACTTAACAGAAAAATAATGATAAAGTAATTTTCCCACTATGGGAATCAATGGGGGGCGAGATCTGTTTGATTAATAGCATTCTTACAAATATATTTTTCTGTGTTCATCAGAATAAAGAAATTTATACTGATTTGGAACAACTCGAAGGCGAGTAAATGATGACAGAATTTTCATTTCTGGGTGAACTATCCCTTTAAGACTTACTGAGTATCAGTATAGGCTAATTATAAGTTTGTAAACATACGGGTAGTAAGTGACGTAAGATTGAGTCTCTCTGGCAGAACTTGCGCTGAAGCTTACATATCCGGATGATTTCGTCAGTCCAGCCTATTCGTTTAATGACTTGTTTAGCTTAAAATGGCATATTCAACGATGGTATTCCATAGGAAATAATACCATAATTTTTGCCATTCCTATTCTGACATTCAACAACACAAAACACGTTTTTGAAGGAATTGTCTCCTCCATTTCACTCATTGCTGCTTTGTTTCCACTGTTTTTCTGCAACCAGTATGCGCGTGCAGCTGGCAGTGAAGTAACCGTGACGTTGACTCCAAATTGGTCTATACCTGACTAAGGTCTAAACAGTCTGGTTTTAAATTATTGTTCGACCACTGTCGATATCAATGCTACATCTGCCCTAGCGCTCTCCTGAATGCCTGCCAAAATGGCGGAGTTTAGATTGTATGACGTCAACCTCCGGAGCTCAATACAGGTTAACATCCACAGGTATTGGCACGAACTGCTCCGAGACTCAGGGGTTGAAAATCTAAATGCAGCTTTAATCCACAAACGATACAGGCAAAGGTCGGGGCAGGCAGTGTTGAAGATTTTATAGCCAAAATAATCCCTTATATGTGTAATCTTATTCTACCATTATGTATTTGAATTATTCTATGCAATGTAGTTTTCTATGCCTGCATGTATGGAGGATGGGAGAGGGTCTGCAGCTCACATGATTGAGTCTGCCGCTCACATGATTATAATCACATGTTGAAAATCAAATCAGGATGCTATAGAATAGTCCTCCTGTTCCGACATGTGTTTGTGACCAAATTGGGCTGTAAGAGAATAGACCCTTTCTTCCTACTTCCTATGGTAATTAATAATAGTGGCATGTGCCTGAGAAGACGAGTATATAAGCCGGGTTGGAAGAAGAGATGTTAGTTGCATTGCAATCCAACTCGGCTTTGTTTCAGCTTTGTGACAATAAAGTCTAACTTACTTTTGGTTTCAAAACCTTGACTGAAGAGTCGTTCTTCAGAATTAGAGGAAGAAAAACCACAACATTTTGGCGACCATGAAGGGACCCCTGAAAGAGCAGTGAAGTGGACCACAGCGGGCGGCGTCTGGACAACAACACAACAATTTGGCCAAGGTGAGCAGTTTTTGCTTATAATAGTTAGGTTGTGTTGTTTGCCAGAGACTGCTCGTGGTGAGACACTTTAAGTTCTTCTAAATTCGTCAAACTAAATTTAATAGAAAAAATCTAAAATGAAAGATTTAAAGGGGTTTTGATTCCAAAAGAGTAAAAATGCATGCATTGATCTGTGTTTTCTGTTGAGTTGGTCTTGAGGAGAACAGTGAATTCAGATTTTAATACTTATGTAAGTGTAGAATTTATATTAGATTATAATAGTATTTAAATAAAAGCGCTAATACGTCCTATAGGCCAAAAGTCCTACAAGGGTTGCCTTTCGTTGATTCCAGAATGAAGACGAAGATAGAGTGCAAACTTGTTTGTGTGTTTGTTCAAGTGTTGCCTTTTATTTATTCAAAGGTGAATTAATAAAGACAGAGTGCAAACTTGAGGGTGTGATTGTTCAAGTGTTGCCTTTCGTTGATTCCAGAGGAAAACGAAGACAGAGAGCAAACTTGTTTGTGTGTTTGTTCAAGTGTTGCCTTTTATTTATTCAAAGGTGAATTAATGAAGACAGAGTGCAAACTTTAGGGTGTGTGGTTAAATTGTGTTTGATGAGATCTGTGTGAGCATGACTGAAGTGTGACTGTGGCCATAAGCTTTGGAATATAATTGATAGTACACGTGAGAAGAATAAATAAATCCTGTAAATAAAGGAATAAATATATACATATAATCCCTGTATAAAGGGACAAAGGTAAAGTATAAACACATAAAACCTATGAATAAAGAGACACAGAATGAATTCATAAATCTCTAAAAATAAAGAGATAAGGATGTTTGCGAATATGAGCCCTAAATGAATAAAGGGACTGGTATGAATGACGAATATTACTTGCTTAAAGTCTTACCGGTATAAGTTAATGTGACAGAGTCTATTATTGTTTATAAGGTATATAACAAGTTATAAAATTTTGAATACTCTGTGATTGGTTGAAAAATGATGTGTAAAATTTAGGATTGAGGAAAAAGTGGCTTATATTGCTGTTTGGTATTAATTAGAAGAAAAATTGGTATCACTTTGAGAATCTGTACTAAATTGAATACTTGGGAAAAATAAAAAGTTTGTTAAAAGAAAGAGTTTTGTAAATCAGAGAATTTTGACAAAGTTTTTGAGTGAAAAAAACCCTAATAATTGTGTGAAAAAAGCTGTATTGAAAAATGATGGCAGCAACTCCTGTAGAACTGTTGGGAATAAAATACCCCTTGTGTAAAGAACTTATTAATAATATCTCTAAAAAATGGCAGAAAAGAACCAAAAAAATGATCACGAACTGGCCGAAAGAGGGTTCTTTTGATGTGGCTTTGTGTGAAGAAATGGAAACATTGGTAAAAAATCACAAAATTAAATAGATGAATAAAAAACATAAAAAGAGACAGGAAAAAAGAGAAAAAGAACAAGAAGTTTTATCATTGTTCAAGAAAGAAGGACAAATTTCACTTAAACAGGCAAGGAAAATACTCCAAGAAACACAAAAGGAGCATGTGTGTGTGTCAGAGAATGTGTGTGTAGAGCCCCCACCCTATGTGCCCTCCGAGGGTCAATTTCCATTGCTCAAAGGCAGGGCCAGATTAACACTTCACTGTACCCTGGGCAACAATATTCAAGGGCCCCATCATCACGACCCCAGGATCACCATAATCTGGCAAAATACAGAATAAATTACAGTAATACAGTAAATATACTCAATATTTCAATAACTAACTGTCATCAAGTGCATTTTGATGTACAGATGTGCAAATGCTCATAGAACTACAAATGCACCACAATGTTCTCTTGTCAAGGCCACTCACTCATGATGTTATGAAAACAAAATGCATTGGCATCAGTATAATCTGGCAAAATTGACCCACTACATAGAGAGTGAAGGAAGTGTCCTCCATTTTCACAAAAAAAAAAATAAGCAACCACTTTCAAAGCATCCAATATTTATTTAACAACACCTACTCCCAACACAAATGTATTGAATTGATAGAGCCATCACAGAGGAAGTCCCTGTCTGGAAAATTTGTAAAGACAGTAGGATTCTCGGGAAAAATACAGCTAATTCCAATGACTGCCCCAATTTGCATACAAACAAAAAATAAAAGTGTGACCGTACCATTCCTGATATCAGATCAGACTCCTATTAATCTGTTAGGAAGAGATGCATTGTGTAAATTGGGTTTGCAAATTTGGTGTTCTACAGAGGGATTGTATGTTGATATGGTAGGAACTCAAATGACTATATCTGACCCAAAAGCAAATGTATACTGGATAGGACAAATAGAGGATGATGTGAGACAGACGATTAATAAATGGGGTAGATTCATTGAAGCACAGATCCCTGAAGCACAGACACCCAAGTCAGGATTTCACTGCACAATGAACTATGACCCCCACGAGGAATTCAGACACAGAAAAGGAATAGCAGGAAGGAACTAAAGAACAAAAAATTGAAATGATCTCACAATATATCATAATAAATAAACAGGGAGCAGCTCTAAAAATAAGAGAAAATGGTTTCATAACGAAATGGTTCAATGTAGAAGATTCTATTCCACATATATTCTTATATGTAGGGAAAAATTGGAAAGCTAAAGATTTAGGACCAATGATGAAAAAAGTTGCACAATGTGAATGGGAGCCTACAATAAATCCCTTGATTTATCATTCTGCTAACAAGAATTACATAAAAATTTTGTGTGGTAGTTCATGGCTAGGTATTCCTCAGGAAGTTGTCATTAGCCAAAAACAAGTACCAATGATGTCATTACCAGAAGTAGAGACTAATTCTACTGAACTTTTACAAGACGTTAAACAACAAGTGCCAGCTGAGCTATGGTCTCAGCATGAGACGGATGTAGGGTTAGTGAAATCAGCCTGCCCTGTACAAGTGCAACTTAAACCGAATGCACGCTTGCCCAGGAAAATGCAATATCCTTTAAGCAAAGAGGCTGAATTAGGTATAAAGGATACAATTGAAGGACTAGTTAAATCCAGAGTGTTAGTAGAAACAAACAGTTATTGCAACACTCCCATTTATCCTATCCTTAAAGCAAACAAAACAAAATGGCGTCTTGTACATGATTTGAGAGCAATTAATGATATAGTAGAGGATTGTCCAGCCGATGTTCCTAACCCACACACGCTGCTAACATATGTCCCTCCTAATGCCAAATATTTTACGTTAATTGATCTTTGTTCTGCATTTTTTAGCATTCCAGTGGCAGAGGAAAGTAGACACCTGTTTGCGTTTACCTATGCAGGTAAACAATATTCTTATAAACGTCTACTGATGGGTTTTAAGAATTCGCCCCATACATTTAATCAGGTTCTCAAAGCTGATTTAGAAGACCTTATGCTAGATAGCACAATAATTCAATATATGGATCATGTAATGGTGTGTTCAACATCACTGGAACAGTGCCATAGAGATTCCATTAAAGTGCTAACAAAATTATCCCAAGAAGGTCTCAAAGTGTCTAAAACCAAGCTGCAATATTGCCTGCCACAGGTAGAATACTTAGGGCGATTAATCGCATGTGGCACAAAAGCCATAGCGCCAACACACTTAGAAGGCATAAGCAAAGCACCATTGCCACAAACAGTAGGCCAGATGATGACCTTTTTAGGAATTACTGGTTTCAGTAGTGATTGGATAGAAGAGTATGCTATAAAAACATCTCTATTTAGAGACCTTATGAAGCAAGCATGACTGCAGAACTTAAATGCTTCATTAACATGGCATACTGATGCCTCGATAGCTTTCGAGACCATTAAGAAAGAGCTACAATGAGTACCTGTCTTTAGTGTACCTGATTATACCAAACCATTTCATTTGTATGTGTCTAACAGAGCTGATGGATTTGCATCAGCTATATTAATGCAGGAGACGTGCACTGGTAGGAAAAAACAGCCAATAGCCTACTATAGTACTAAATTAGACAATGTATCGCAAGGTTACCCTTCATGTTAACAACAAGGTCTTGCAGCCGTAAATCAGGCATATGAAAAAGCCTCGAGGATAACTATGGGATATCCAGTTATCATATATACACATCATAAAACTGCAGAATTAATTGGCAAGGAAAATTTGTGTTGACTCCAGCACGAACTTTAGTATATGCATCGTTACTTACATATCCTGATGTTACTATTAAACGATGTAACACTGTTAACCCAGCACAATTAATTCCCTTGGTTTACGAAGGCAAACCGCATGATTGTGTGGCTAATGCATTAGCTTTTACTAGATTAAGACCAGATCTTGAGTCTATTCCAATTCCCGAAGCACAAGTTTCCTACTTTGTAGATGGATCCAGCTTTAGAGATCACGTGGGAATACATACTGGATATGCAGTGGTACAAAAAGACGGAAATAATTTTGTGCCAGTAATATCTCAACACTGCACACAGCCTTGCTCTGCTCAACTAGCAGAATTAAAAGCCCTTACAGCTGCATGCCAATTAGCGAAAGGACACACCGCAAATATCTACACCGATTCAGCTTATTCACATGGTGTTTGCCATCTATTTGGAGCAGTATGGAAACAAAGAGGTTTTAAAAAGAGTGATGGAAATCCCATTCAACATGCTGAACAAACAGGGCAACTAATACATGCTATGATGCTACCAAAACGATTAGCTATCATCAAATGTCAAGCTCACAAAAAAGGAAACGACCTTGTCATTAACCCTTTAGGTGCCAGGTTTTTTTGGAAAACATGCTGGATTTTGACATCAAGATTTCAAAAGCTTGTGGCTTGAAAGGTCTTAAAGATAGAGATCTTCTGTAAATTAGAAAAATGTTGGGCATGACAGAAAGTTAAGTGGGGTGTAAATATAGTGATCTAATTAGCATATTATGACGTCTTGTCGCAATTTTGTGACTTTGGCGCTTAGAGGGTTAAAGGTAACAACAATGCAGCTAAAAAAGCCTCAGGGTGTCAGGTAGCCATAATAGCTCCAGAAGTTATTATAGAACCAAACCCAAGCTTAGATGACATCATCAGAATTCAACAGCAGGCAGGCCCATATGATCAATCTATGTGGCTCCAAAGAGGAGCGACAAAAGATTCCAAAAACATTTGGCGTTCACATAAAGGACATATTGTTACACCAATCTGACTCTTAAACAGCCTAATCGTAGATGCACATGGTTTTGACCATTGTGCAAAGGGGGAAGTAATAAGAAAAATTAAACAACAAGGGTATTGGTCTCCATACTTGTACGCTATGGTAGGGGAATTTTTGTCCACATGTGAGGTCTGTGCTAAGTATAATGTGAGAAAGGGAATAACAACACCAATAGGTCATATACCCGTACCTGAAGGACCCTTTAAACACTTGGTGATGGACTATGTGGATATGATAAAACGGGTGCAGGGCAAAAGATACATGCTTGTGGTCGTCGACCGATTTAGCCGTTGGATAGAAGCAGTACCATTAGCAGATGAAGGGTCAGGAACAGTAATAACATTTTTGACGAGAGAAGTGTTTCCGCGTTTTGGAATTCCAAGTATATTAAGTTCGGATCCTCGTTCATTCAAAAAACATTAAAACAAGTATTACAACATTTAAGAACAAAGCAAAGTAGGGCTGCAGCTATCGATTATTTTAGTAATCAAGTATTCTACTGATTTTTCCATCGATTAATCGGGTATTCGGATAATAAGTACTTTTTCTTTATTAAAGAGCAATACTAAATACACAAGAGAAAATAAGACGGGTCTCTTAAAATGAACAACTAATTTGTTTCCTTTTTAGAAAAATTAACATATTTATTGCTGAAATTGCATACATTCATATGTGTGAAAACTAAACCCATTTAGTACATTCCATTGCCATATTACATTCAAAATGCAATATAGGCCTAATACAAATGTGTAAATAAGAAACATTAATAAAAATAGAAAGAATAATTTCAAAGGTAAACAACTAACTTCAGCTTATGCATGATGCATTTAGTTTATCTAAATTAGTTTTAGTTTATTTTTTACTATTAAATGGTAATATATTTGTCCACATAAAAATACTGAGTTAACTGGACTTTTATTTTGGCAGGTCGTCGGAAGACGCTTATTTTTTAGTGTGTTAGCTTCACTCAGTAAAATGTTCTGAAATAAACTCTCAGAGCAACTCTGGAGATGAAGTTCATGTCCTCATAAAGTGCAGTTCATTCACTCAGACACGCAGAACAGTCAGATGGCATGTGTAAATAACACAGCATCCAGCATCCACTAGTGCGCATCTAGTTTGATGGACTCAATGCAGCCGGAAAACAAGTTTCACTCGCAAAATAGACTAAAACTAAGTAAAATAGCAGTTCACCATTTCAATAAGCTATCACTTATTTATCAGCATGAGACATACGTGTGAGCGTGTGAACAGACTAAAATGCGTGTGTCTCACGGTGAATGCAGGAGACTTGAGAGCCCTGTAACATGAATAGAGTTTAGCGGGCTGTGCGTCAGTAATAACGGTCCGTGGGGAAACGCAGCGCTCCGTGGGTACTGTAGTTAAATGGATTAAACGAAGCTTAACTTCGAGTAATTCGAATACAAAAAATCATCGAGGCAATTTTTGTTGCCTCGATGATTTTTTGTATTCGAATTACTCGAGTTACTCGAGGAATCGTTTCAGCCCTAAAGCAAAGATTAGGCTGTATTTACAATCCTCAAAGTCAAGGTCAGGTTGAGAAAATAAATGGTCTTCTCAAGTCCAAGCTCAACAAGATATGTGCAAGTACTAAACTTAATTGGGTGGATGCTCTACCTCTTGCTTTAATGAGTTACCGCATGCAAACTAACAGAATCACGCATTTAACACCGCACGAAATGCTTACAGGTCGACCTATGCCGGTACCATGCAGCAGAGGCCCATACCAAGGACCCCCATTAGAACAATTGCAAATGGAATTGAGATTGTATATGAAAAAACTAACTGCTATCCATAAAGCTATTTGTGTGCAGGAAAAGAGAAAGGAGTCGTGTGAGGAGACGGAGACGGAGATCATCAATCCAATTGCCCCAGGGTATCAAGTCTATCTAAGGGTATTCAGGAGGAAATGGAACGAACCGAGAAGGGAATGACCTTATAAAGTGGTAGCAGCTACTTCCACGGCAGTACAAGTGGAAGGGAAAAATACCTTGTACCACCTGAACCACTGCACAAGAGTTCCTAAAGAAAAAACAGGAACAGGAGAAAATAGACCGGAAACCAACGAGCAAGAAAGTCTGATAGTTGAAAATAATGAATTGCAAAGTGTGGCAGAAGGAATTGAACAAAACAATGAAAATAATAACTCCGACAATATGCCTGATTGTCATATGCTTGTCAAAAGTTCAAGCTACAGTCAACACCACAACTCCAGATCCGATAATTCAGACTCTCAACCACACTTCCCTACCATTAACTTTTCAGCTCTCAACGGAACCCAGTAACAAATCCGTACCAGAATTTCATGGAAAACAACGTAGGAACATCAAAGAGGATTACAGTATGGATGAAGGCGATACTAAACTTGATGCGTTATGGGAAACAGCACAGAGTAATCAATGGTATGAATGGGCAACCTATACAGCAACAGAGTTAAAAAAGAAAGACTGTTTATTCTGCACTAAAACACAGATGAGTCAAGTAATAGTGGTCCCAAATCCTTTCGATTACGAACATTGTGCTAAATTCAAGAGAGACTTTTGCCATTTGAGAAAAGACGCAAGATATTTTTGTCCAGCTAAATGTTTGGCCTTCCTAAGTAATCCAGGACACATGCTGCTCTTTAAGAATATACCACTACTGAGAGCTAAATGTAAAAGCGTTGAAATAACTGAAGGTACGAAAAGACAAAATGACCAAGTAGAAATTCCACCCTGGTATAGCATAGACTATAGCAAAGAATATGAATGTTTTTCAAATCCACAGGGGTTAGGGATGTGGGACAATTTATGTCGTTTGGAATCTAGATACAAAGACATTTCGAAATGTTGATGATTCTATGGATTTCCTACCCATCAGGAATAAGAAGAGGAGAAAAAATAAGTCCAGCTGAAACTTGTGAAAATCAAACTATATCATTACCCGTAACAGACCTGTATGAGGATCAAACTAAAGCAATAGCTGACTATTTTTGGATTTGTGGAAAAAGAAAGCTATTATCTTCATTACCCCCCGGATGGAGATGAAAATGTACTAGAGTACGATTAATACAAGAAATCAAAATAATTGAATGGGATTCAGAATCCACAAGGGAAAATAATAATGCAATCAATCACAGAGTTAAAAGAAGTTATATACCAGATCCTAAAGTATATATAGACTCCATAGGTCAACCCAGATGTATACCAGATCAGTTCAAACCACGAGATGAAGTTAAATCAGGTTTTGAATCAATTTTAATTTGGATTTCACAAAATAAAAATACACAATGGATAAATTATATATACTACAATCAACAAAGATTCATTAACTATACCAACGAAGCTTTAATTTCTTTAGGAGAACAATTAGATGCAACCAGTAAAATTACATGGCAAAATAGATTAACTCTTAATTGGATGTTAGCAGACAAAGGAGGTGTGTGCATCTTATTTGGAAACCAAATAAAAAATATGTTGCACATATATTCCTAATAATACAGCACCAGAAGGAACATTTGCAAAAGCTATGACCAAACTCAAAGAATTACAACTAGAATTGGCAAGTAATGCTGGAAGAGACGAAAAAATATGGGATTGGTTTAATTTAAAGTTAGGACCATGGGGAGCATGGTTAGCCATATTAGGAATACTTTTGGGAGTGACAATTGGCATTCGAGGATTATTATTTTGTTGTGCATTACCTTTATTAAAATCCCTAATTATCAAAGCCACTGTCAAACAAATGGAAATGTTAAGATATTATGATGACGAGAAAAGAAATCTGACTCAACAAGAATGTTATCAAGATTTGCTTTACAAAACAGTATCGAATTAGCAAAGGGCAGATGAAATTTCAAATACCTCCAATGAATATTTGAAATGAACGCTAAAACACATGCATTAGCAAAGTAATCTTCAAATTATGCATATTTTGTTTTGTTTTATTTTGTTTACAATGTATATTTTATTTGTTTTCAATTTATGCATATATTTTTAATTATTTTTATTATCTTCATATTACTTAGTATTCATTATAACTCTTATTTTTGTTTATATATATACTCTCATTTTGCTTATTTTGTTTTTCTCTTCTTTTATTTCATTGTTATGTACTGTATATTCTACATAACTGTGACAATCACAGGCAAGCGCAGAACCAATTGCATGCACATGCTTTGAACAAGTTTATTAACTATAATCTTTTGTTGTTATCAGGATCTTTTACTTTCTCCTAGTCAATGGTGGAGAAAGAGGTTTGGTTCTGATCACTTCAGAGAAATGTTACATAAATGGTTATTGGTAATGAGAAATTGTGACTATTTAGTCATTAGATGGTTAATCAAGAAAACCGAGTTATGAAGCAATTCTCTGAATGAAATCAGTCAAATGAGACGTGACCGTCTCAAAGGGGGAAATGTTGAAGATTTTATAGCCAAAATAATATATTATATGTATAAACTTATTCTACCATTATGTATTTGAATTATTCTATGCGATGTAGTTTTCTATGCCTGCATGTATGGAGGATGGGAGAGGGTCTGCAGCTCACATGATTGAGTCTGCCGCTCACATGATTATAATCACATGTTGAAAATCAAATCAGGATGCTATAGAATAGTCCTCCTGTTCCGATATGTGTTTGTGACCAAATTGGGCTGTAAGAGAATAGACCCTTTCTTCCTACTTCCTATGGTAATTAATAATAGTGGCATGTGCCTGAGAAGACGAGTATATAAGCTGGGCTGGAAGAAGAGAAGTTAGTTGCATTGCAATCCAACTCGGCTTTGTTTCAACTTTGTGACAATAAAGTCTAACTTACTTTTGGTTTCAAAACCTTGACTCAAGAGTCGTTCTTAAGAATTAGAGGAAGAAAAACCACAACAGCAGCAGAGGTTCCAAAACGATAAACAAATCCAAGAATCAAAACACAAGTAATCCAATAGAAGAACACTCAGAAATGCAGTGGGACTCAAACAAGACTTAGCAATGACAGAATGATTCAACCAGGCTTATATTGACGGCTCTCACTAAATCCTTGGTGTTTCGAGTCTGAGTCATCACCCAAACGTGTTTTTTCATCAATTTTAACAATCATAAGTAGTTTAGATGGTTAGAGTAAGGTTAGTGTTAGGGTGTGGGTTAGGGTAAAGGTTAAGGTGTGGGTTAGGGTTAGGGTTAGGGTTCAATAAGACTTGAAACACCAAAGATTTAGTCAAAACCAACAAGCCACGTCCACGGATCTGACTTGAAACACCAAGGCTTTAGTGAGAGCCTATATTGACAGAGGTAATTACAAACAGGTGAGAATGATCAGTGTTCAACGAGTCCGGGCAATGGGTTATGGGAAATGTAGTGAATAATGAAATTCCGGGTGATGGGGAGAGTGGTCTCTTGTGGAGCACGAGGGCACTGCAGCTGACAGACGTTAATGGTATAAACATCCACTGGTATAAACATCCACGGGAGAGATCAGCACTAGCGTTAATGACAGCATTAAACAACTAGACCTGACAAACATAAGCTACGTCTGCATTCCCTTACTTGTTCACTCATTCACTATTCCCTAAAACGAAAAATAGTCCACTATATGGGGAAGAAGTGAGTGAAAATGAGTGAACGATTTCAGACACTGACATAATATAACCTGCGTCTGACAGTATTGTCATGGACATTCATCATAACGCTTATGTTACACGTGTGTGGCTTTATGGATTGTTTTATAAAATGGTAAAGTTATATTTCAGCTTATTTGTCACGTTTTTGCATTCGTTTTTAATAAAGAGAACAAAACAAATGTTTGCCACATTTATTATTTTACGTTTATAACATTTAATAAAAATATTTATGCAATTAGTAGTTGGGTGAGTGGGAACGTGAGTGACTGGTGGAGAGCACTGGTGCAGGGGGCGTAGAGACGGTAGCTGTGTCCCAAAAGACATACTATACATTATGCACTCAACCATGTAGTGTATGAATTTTAGAAGGGTAGTATCGTCCCGAAATGGAATACTAAACAGTTTTATACTAACCGGAAGTATATCCGTTTCCCAGAAGAGCTCAAATGACGTCAATCGCACAGCACAATGCGTGTGAAGAGGAGAGTTTTGATCGAGAAGCGTCTGATAACCCTCAAGTGGCCAGAGTTCCGCACTTCATATTTTAGGTTGAAAAAATGCAACATCCGGGTACTTAAAGTATATATCCACCCATGTGTGAAGAGTGGGGAGGATTAAAGATCCAAGTGCACTTCTGATCTTGCAAGAACTCCTGGACACTGTCTTTTCCAGGAACGCATATTCCCATTTCGTTACATCCACCAGTAAAATTGGTGCCACAATCCGATCGTAGTTGTTTGGCTGGACTGCGCAGTGCAAAGCAGCGTCTCAGAGCATTTATGAAGCTCGAGGTGTCACGACTGTGGCAGAAGAACCCAAGCGCAGGCAACAGCCGTGAAGAGGTTAACACAAAACTTTATTTCTTAACAAGAAACACAAAACAAAAACCCACAAGGGGGTAAAACACTGACACTGAGGATAAATAATAAACAGACTAGACAGGCACACTAAACTGACTGGACTAACTACAGAACACTGGAAATAAACTAACTGATTTACTATGACAAGATGAAAATAATCCAAGGCACAGCAGAAGCACACACAGAAAATTCTCACAACAATGAGAATTAGGCAGGACAGACTCTCTCAAACACTTGACTACACGAACACAGGCACATGAGACAACGAACGAGCACCGGACAATGAAACAAGAGGGCATTTATAGGGGAACACAAACGAGGGATAACGACACAGGGCAGGTGTGGGTAATCAAACACTTAGGGAAAGATAACAAGGAAACGAGAGGAACGGGGCCAATAACGAGACACTGGAGAGAACGTATATTATTGTCAAAAGGACAATAATATGTTTCTCTCCACACATAACCAAAGGCTTTGTCACGACTCTGCTACAGGACCAAGAAAAACATGACTAAATGAAGCAGAGCCATGACACAAGAAACTCATGTCTTCCACTACTTCTATGTGCACTGCCCTCGTGCATAAGCACGTAAACAGCACTGCCCATCTCTTACTGCTTGCATGACCTCCCCTTGTGCGCCTCGCTGACACTTCCCATGGCCCGAACGTATCCATTCCAACGTATGAGAAAGGAGGGTCTATTTGGAGCCATCTGCAGGCAGATCACACATCTGCTGCTCTTTTACATTCCCTCTAAGTCTCCTACAGGTCACACACTGATTAAGGACTTTACTGATGAGCCTCCTTCCTCCCACTATCCATAGACTTGCAGCTCTTACTGCTCCTTCTGTAAAATGCCTTCCTTGATGTTGGACCCTTTCATGGCAATGCGTTACAAGAATAGATATATGATCGCCTCCAGGAATGATGACAGGGTTTTTCACCTTCACTTCAAACCCTGCACGGTGAATCCGTCCACCAACTCGGAGTAGAACATCACTGTCAATGATGGGATTCAGCTTAATGAGTGAGCTTTGTTTGGAAATGTTTCGGTTTGCTTGGATGCACTCAAATTCCTCCGAATATACTTTCTGCTGCACACTTCTGATCATTTCTCTTTCTGCTTTTTCCAGAGAATCCACAGAAATACAGTTTTTGCAGGTGTGCCAACCAGCACATTCTCCAACTTCTGGTGGGTGGGCAAAACAGTAGGCAATGTGATTTAGACGAGCTACAGCCCTGACTGCAGACTTCCATCTGGAAAAACGTTCCCATCGGTTTGTGCTCAGGTTGTTTTCAGAGACACTTGTGGACAAAGTTTTCACCTCAGGTCGAAGTTCTTTGTCATCACCTGGATGAACTAGCTCAAAGCTGACTTCCTCTTTTGGAGTCCAAGACACACATTCTCCAACTTCTGGTGGGTGGGCAAAACAGTAGGCAATGTGACTTAGATGATCTACAGCCCTGACTGCAGACTTCCATCTGGAAAAACGTTCCCATCGGTTTGTGCTCAGGTTGTTTTCAGAGACACTTGTGGACAAAGTTTTCACCTCAGGTCGAAGTTCTTTGTCATCACCTGGATGAACTAGCTCAAAGCTGACTTCCTCTTTTGGAGTTCAAGACAGTTCACCATGAATAAAAGGAGGTCCTGTCAACCATGTGGTAGTGAGGAGCTTGGAAGCTGGAATAGAGCGTGATCCATGATCAGCTGGGTTTTCGCCTGATGACACATAATGCCACTGCTCAGGTTTTGTGAACTGCTTGATTCTTTGCACTCTGTTATTTACGTAGATGTAGAAGCGTTGAGACTGGTTGTGAATATAACCCAAAACAACTTTGCTGTCAGTATAGAAGCTGATTGAATTGAATTCCAATTCTATTTCTTCAATTATGACTTCTGCGATCTCTACAGCCATTACCGCTGCACACAGCTCCAGCCTCAGAATAGTAAGATCAGGCCGCGGGGCCAGTCTCGACTTCCCTAGCACAAATCCTACTTCCCTAAGCCAATCTCTGGAAATGACTCGGAGATATGCGACTGCAGAAATAACTTTGAATGAAGCATCTGAAAAGACACATAGGTCCACACTCTGAGCTTCAGAGAGAGACATTGGCTCTGCTATTTTTCCTGCCTGGCGATTACGCAGCTCAACGCACTGTCTGACTGAGAGTGCTGAGGGTTGGTGTTTATACTCGACATTGCGCCTCGCCAAGACGCAACGTCGAGTTGCCGTCCACCGTCGTTCCGAGGCTGAGAGCGGCTGTGATACCCCAGAGAGAGAGGAAACTCTTTTTGTGAGTAGGTGGGCGCTGGCCCCCCAGAGGGGGCCAGTAGTTGGTGAGACGGGGCAGGAACCGTCCCTATCTGACACCCCAGCGATGGCATGGCTGGGGTCGGGCCCGATGGTAAGCTCGATCTCCCTGGGGTCTCTCCGTCAGGGAGAGACCCCAGAGAAGCCACCCTCCTTCCCCTCAAGAAAAGAGGTGTGCGCGTACTGAACTATCTCGACAACTGGCTCATCTTGGCTCACTCGCGAGATCTGTTGTGTACACACAGGGACCTGGTGCTCCGGCACCTAGATCGGTGTAGGTCTGCTTTTGCGACGGCTGCTGACGGGGAGGCGGTTTCCCCTTCGACGTCTTTTTCCGAGAGGCTGCCTGGGTAGGGAGCGCTAGAGCCGGAGCAGGAGTCAAAGAGGGCTGGGGCTGCTGGGAAGCAGACGCCGCTCGGGATCTCGAAGGCCTGAAGGCGGCCGAGTCGCGGCGGGGCAAGATATGTTTGATGGCCTCCGTCTGCTTTTTCACCGCCGAGAACTGCTGGGAGAAGTCCTCGACGGTGTCACCAAACAGCCCACCCTGCGAGATGGGGGCATCAAGAAAGCAAACCTTCTCGGCGTCCCGCATCTGTGCAAGGTTAAGCCAGAGGTGTCTCTCCTGGACCACCATAGTGGACATCGTCCGACCCAGGGCCCGCGCAGTCACCTTAGTCGCCCGTAGAGCGAGATCGGTGGCAGTGCAGAGTTCCTGCATTACCGCTGAGTCGGTCTTGCCCTTGTGGCGCTCCTTCAACGCCTTGGCCTGATGGACCTGCAGGATGGCCATGGCGTGGAGGGAGGAGGCAGCCTGGCCCGCAGCAGCGTAAGCTTTCGACACCAGGGATGCCGAAAACTTACACGTCTTGGATGGGAGTCTAGGCCGATCTCTCCAGGTGTCCGCCGTCTGCGGGCATAAGTGCACCGCGATGGCACGCTCCACCTGGGGAATCTCGACATAGCCCCGGGCTGCCCCACCATCGAGGGAAGTAAGGGCGACAGAGCCGGTCTGATGGGAACGGGCTGTGAGAGGCGCATTCCACGTCTTACTGAGCTCCTCATGGACTTCCGGGAAGAACGGGACGTCTCTTGAGGAATGGTCAGACGAGCGAGACGGGGCGTGAACGGTCCGTGAGCCTGTGGCTGACGGGTTAACGGTCACAGTAATCCCCACATCACCCCCGGTGCTAGCCGAAGCGGACGGCGGGGCCGTAGCCACCGCGGTCTCAGAACGGGTAGCAGACGAGGTGGCGGCTGTGTCCATAAAGAACACAGCTACCCGTGACCGTATCCACAAAGGCTGCCTCAGCGTGCCGGAGACCATAAAAACCTGAGGCAGACATCGTGTCCGTCCCCTTCCTCAATGAGCGCGTTGCACCCACGAGAACAGCGGGCCATGCCATGTCGCTGCAGGACGGGACTGTCCGCTGCACCACGTCATAATTCCAGCAGAAAGTGGATCACTAAAGATCGGAGAATCGCTCATCAGATGCGTAGGCTCTGAAGAACAAACGGTGAATGAATGAGCACGCCGGTTTACTATACTACAGTATTTTTAATGAGGCATAGAGGATGTTAGAAGGTCAAATATTACCTCTAGTATAAAGTAACCACCACCCCAGAATGCATTGCCGTTTACACATTAAGCCATCTAATAAATAATTTATTATCCAGATTACTGTTCCTATTGATTCTGATGATCATTAGTTGCTCAGTTGTTGTTTTTACATTTGTGCCTCTAGCAAAACTGTTGGATGAAATAGCAACCATAATAATAGCAACTACATATGTGACTACAGGTTGACTGCCTTCAGCACAGTCCTTCATAATCCCTTAATACAATTTTTGATGAGATCATATTTGACTGAAAGTAAAGACATTAAAAAGTTAGCTGAAAATGAAGAAAAAAATCATCATCTTCAGTCTTCTCTGCTACAATAACAAGATGTTTTGAAATAAAGAATAAATCAAGGTTATTTTAGTTCCCTTTCTGTCGGTCTCTCGACGTTGTGTCGAACCGACAGAATGGGGTTTGTCTTGAGAACCTATCATCTTCTGAGTATTTAGAAAAGGCCAATGAAAATTGGCGAATGAAATTTGCATGCCGGGCTCCTCCCCGGATGTCCGGGTATAAGAGGGAAGCCGGCGTGCTCATTCATTCACCTTTTGTTCTTCAGAGCCTACGCATCTGATGAGCTTCTCTACGATCTGGGTGATCATTCTTTCTGCTGGAATCTACGACGTGGACAGCGGACGGTCCCTTCCTGCAGTGACTCTCCCCTGGGCGTCTCGGCAGTTCCGGAGGTGTTCGAGCAAATTTCCTTTTCTAAAAGAGCAAATTTCTCCAGCGTGGCTTGTCCCGCTGTTCTCATGGGTGCAACACACTCATCGAGGAGGGGGACGGACACAATGCCTGCTTCCAGTACGCTGGGGCAGACGTTGTGGATACGTCCTGCCCGCACTGCGGGCGGTGACGATTCAGACGTTGCGTCACAGGTGGCTGTGTTCGACGGACTCAGTCGCCAGCAGAAAAATGGCAGAGCCGATCTCCTCCCCGGGGGCCTCCCCCGGAAGGAATGCGTATGTAGCAGATCAACCCTAGACCCCTCCGTCTGGGGCCCCCAGACTGTCAGGCGGCTGAGGAAGACGATCCGTCTCGGCTACGCGATTCAGTTCGCTACACGTCCGCCCAAGTTCCGGGACGTCCTTTTACCTCAGGCAGAGGCAGGGATGCCCCCGTACTTCGGGCGGAGGTCGCCTCCCTTCTGGTGAAGGGAGCGATCGAGCCCGTCCCACTTGGCCGAAGGTGTTCAGCGGGTTTTACAGCCCGTACTTCATTGTCCCTAAGAAAGGCGGAGGGTTGCGCCCTATCTTGGTCTGTGTGTTCTGAACAGGCACCTACACTAGCTGCCTTTCAGGATGGTCACGCAGAAGCGCATCCTGGCGTCCGTCAGGCGTCAGGACTGGTTCTGGCAATCGACCTAGGAGCGTACTTCATGTCTCGATCCTCCCTCGACTCGGCCGTTCCGACGGTTCGCGTCGAGGGACGGGCATATCAGTACAGGGTCCTCCCCTTCGGTCTGTCCCTGTCTCCACGAGTCTTTACGAAGGTCGTGGAAGCCGCCCTCCTTCCCCGTTGGGAAGGAGGTGTACGGGTACTAACTATCTCGACGACTGGCTCAAGTTTGGGCACACTCTCGAGATCTGTGGTGTACACACAGGGACCTGGTGCTCCGGCACCTAGATCGGTGGGGCCACAGGTCAACTGAGATAAGAGCAAGCTCTCCCCGGGCAGAGCATCCTCTTTCTCGGTATGGAACTCGACTCTGTCCTCACGAGCGGCCCCACTCACCCCCAGGGGGGGGCGAGGACTAGCGCGCCCGGTCAGTGTTGAACTGCCTGAGATCAGACAGTCAGCGGTCCCCCTGTAACAAGAGGCTCCTGGGATTCATGGCATCCTCAGCGGGGGTGGCCCCCCCTCGGGTCGATGCATATACGACCGCTCCAACACTGGCGGCAGAGTCAAGTTCCTTGGAGAGCGTGGCACACCGGCAGCAGGCGTTGGTCACACGCTTTTCTGCCGACACACCCTAAGGGGTGCCGTGTGCAACGGGCGAGCAGTGTCGGGGCGGTGGACGGGCCCCCGCCTGCGTTGGCATTCAACTGCCTAGAGTTGTGGGTTGTGCTACTTGCATTGAGGAACTTCCTCTCGTGCAGGGAAGCACGTGCTGGTCCGGTCGGACAGCACAGCTGCTGTGGCGTATTCTTCACTCACAGCAGCTAACATGACTTGCCCGATGCCTCCTCCTCTGGAGTCAGCAGGTGATCAGCTCCCTGCGAGCCACACACATCCCAGGCGTCCTGAACCAGACAGCCGATGTGCTCTCTCATCAGTTGATGCCTTGCGGAGAGTGGCAACTCCCTCCCCACGCAGCCGGCTCATTTGGGGGCAGTTTGGCCAGGCACAGGTGGTCCTGTTGCCTCCCCGAACTCCTCCCATTGTCCGCTTGGGTACTTCCTGTCCAAGGTACCCTCGGCACGGATGCCCTTGCGCACAGCTGGCCGCGGGACAAGCGGAAGTACGCTTCCCCCCAGTGAGCCTCATTGCACAGGGCCTGTGCAAGGCCAGGGAAGAGGAGCATCAAGTGGTACTAGTTACGCCCCTTCGGCCTAACCAGGACTTGGTTCTCGGAGCTGAGGCTCTGACAACAACTCCCTCCTGGCCGCTCCCCCTGGCGGACAGCTTCCCCAGGGGAAGGGGCACGTTACGGCATCCCAGGCAAAACCTGGTCTCCATGTCTGGACGGGACGAGGAGATCCTGAGTGACCCACCCCCGGTCCGTTTGGGACGTCACTCAGGCTAGGGCTTCGGCCACTGGGCGGCTATACGCCCATAGGTGGCGCCTCTTCTCGTCCTGGTGCTCTTCTCAGCGAGAAGACCCGCGGAGTTGCTCGGTCGGGTACGGGCTGTCCCGTCCTCAAGAGAGCGGGGGAGTAACCTCTCCCCCTCCACACTGGGAATGTATGTAGCCGCTACGGCCGCTCATCATGACCCGAGTGCTGGGTAGCCTCTGGGACAGCACGACCTGGTCATTAGGTTCCTAAGGGGCGCGAGAGGGTGACCACCTTATCCGCGCTCCATACCCTCTTGCGACCTAGGTGGCGGGCCTCAAGAGGCCCCGCTCCCTTCGAGCCTTTCGGGGTTACTGCTCTTTCTCAGTCTTGATAAAGACGGTGTTCCGCATTGCGCTCACCTCCAAGAGGGTAGGGGATCTACAAGCACTCTCCGTGTCCGCAGATTGCCTAGAACTCGGGGCCGGGATTCTCACGTGATCTTGAGACCCCGCCCCGGCTACGTGCCCAAGGTTCCCACCACTCTCCCGAGAGACCAGGTGGTGAACCTGCAGGCACTCCCCACCGGGTAGGAAGACCCAACCTATCCGTGCTATGTCCAGTACGCGCACGGTGCCTCTGCTTGGACCGCATGCAGAGCCCAGAAGCTCTGAGCAGCTCTTTGTCTGTTTCGGAGGTCAGCAGGAGGGCTGTCTCCAAACAGAGGCTGGCGCACTGGATCGTGGATGCCCTCGTTAGGGCATACCGATCTTTTTTTCTGCCCGTTGGGGGTGAGGCACACCCCTCGTGGCTGGCTCAGGGCGCCTCTCTGGCAGACATCTGCGGAGCTGCGGGTTGGGCTATGCCTAACAACTCCGTGAGGTTCTAATACCTACGCCCGGAACCGGTGTCAGCCCGCATCCTGGCAAGGTGTGGGACCGGCAGCCGGTAGGGCATACGCCTGCGGAAGCCCTTCCCCCTCCGGGGGGAGCAGTGGCGATCCCGCCTCACTTCTTTCCCCTCGGGTAAAGAACAGGCATTCCATCCATCACTAAGCACCCTTACAGGGGACAGGCTGGGCAGAGCAGCCCTGCCCCTTTAGGCCGGGGAACAGTTGAGTTATCTCCCACATAGCTCTAACCGGACCTAGTGCTCCAGACGTGGTAACCCCATACACCCTCACCCAGGCGACCCAGCCGAGATTGATCAAGTCCCGACTTGTGTCTAAGTAGCGTGTACCCACCGATCACCCCTCTTGATCCACAGCCATCTAGAGGCCTTCTCAGCTGCCTCTGTTGTATTCTTGATGGCTTTCCTCTGGCGTGCCCCTGTGATACCAAGCAGATTGTATGCTTTGCACAGAGATCGCGCTGCGAAGCCTCTACAGCCCACCTCGATTGGCACACACTGGGCGCGCCACCCCCGTGTGCTGCACTCCTCCACTAAGTCGGCATACTTGGCACGCTTCCTCTCATTGGCCTCTTCCATACGCTCCTCCCAGGGGACTGTCAGCTCCAGAAGAACCGCCTGTTTTCTTGCATCTGAGAACAGAACTATGTCTGGTCTCAGGGTGGTTTCCACGATAACTGAAATAAGTTTAAAGATAAACTGAAATAAGTTTAAAGTACAACAATGATAATAAACATAATAAAAAATAAAATTAATTAATCTTATATAGCAACACAAACTAGAAGACACAAACTAGATTTTCTTTCTCTTTTCTGAAGAAAATGTGAGTGGTGCTTGCCGCGGCAAAACTCGGCACTGGGCAGTAACTAGGTTGATGAAACTTTAAGCCAGGATTGAACTTGATCGACTCCCGTGTCTCTAAGATGTTCTGATGCAGAGATATACTGTAGGTCCTGCTAAATGGTTGCTAAGCTAATGTGTTGGTTGATATGGGCGTGGCTTGGCAGATGCCAATTGATAATGCTCTAAGCCACAAGTGAAACGAACCAATCCCCATGTTTCTACGATCTTCTGATACAGAGATTTAGGTTTTGCTAAATGAGAAAATGTCCATCAGCGTCACCCACAAGCTTGGAACATTTCTTTGTCCCCATTTTAAGTCCCTGAATATGTTTCAAGCGGAGGAGAGAAACGTTGTGTGCGACCAGGTCAGAAGACTTCTCAGGGAATTTGACAGTGCGCTTACACCTGCAGCAAGTGTCCCGGCAAGGGAGCCAGAGCGGCCACGCCTCGAGGTGAGTAGCACCAGCGAATAGATAGGAATATAGGCCTTACGTTTTAGTTACAGTGGTCTAATGTGTAAAAGGTTAAATATTGTTATATTTTATTTTTAGTTGACGAAGCAAAGAGAGTCAAAAGAAAAAGAGATGAGTTTAATGAGTTGGAGGATGAAAGTGAAGAAGTTGCAGAGAGAGAGGAGGTTCAGGGCTACATTAAGGGCCAGTTCTTCTTGGACGGATAGGGCATTCTAAGCTTCTGGCACTCGCAGTCTATCGCCTTTCCCATGCTTGCCAAGGTGTCAAAAATGATTCTTTGTATCCCAGCCACAAGCACATCAAGCGAGCGCAGTCAACTCTGCTGGCCGGGTGCTGGAGTCTAGGCGAAATAGATTACACCCCGGTACAGTGGATGCCATGAACGTAAAAACACTAAATGAACATTTCCATGTGTTAAATAAAACAAAAGTTCAGTGGTTATGTAGCTTAAGGCTAAAATACACTACAAGACTTTTGCTCAGATTTTCAGTCTGGACTTGTTGCAGAAAGTCTGTGCCAGTCTGCAGAGTTGATCAGTTAGTGTGTTTCTATCTGAAACGTTCAAAAAGTCTGCAAGTGTATGTTGTCTAGTTTTAAAATAATGTGTTCCGATTTTAAAAGTCTTGTAGTGTATTCCAGCCATTAGGCTGTAAACTTTAGGGCTATAAAAATCTGAAATAATAAATAGTTTAGCCTATTTCTGATTTAAAATAGGCTACTGTAATTTGTTAGGCCTAGAGGTATAGTTCTTCTATACAGATGAATACAAACGCTGCTTTGTAAATGCTGATAATGTTTAACATTATCCTATCTTGTTATTAATATGACCATACTGTAATTTGTTAGTTAATAATTTGTTAATGTTAAATCAATGGGATTTTTCGGGTGATTTTTTTGCCCCCCTATCGAACAACATCCGCCCGTTCGCTAATAAAGGTCATAGCACACTTCTCCTCAATAAGCTGCTCAATTCGAGCCCTCATTCATGGGTCTAGGACAAACTGTGCGGGATGAGTTACGCGCAGTGGAACAAGAAGAATAATATGCTCGCAAGATAGTAATAGTGATGCTTTTCTTCGCAAGCACCACTAAAAATAAACAAATAAATAATAAAATGACAAAAGTATATAACAAGTTGCTCAATATTTCACTAAATTTAATATAAAATTAAAAAGCTAAAAATAAAAGCTAATTTAAAATATCAATAAAAACTAAATCAACTAAAACCAAAACTACAATAACTCTGGAATAAATTAGCTATTTTTTGCATGTTTGTATGGTTTTCAGAAACAAAATGTCAAGCTCTAAAATGATGTAAAGATAAAGGTAACCTATGAATTAACTGGAATATTCAAGTTTTAAAGCATTATGACAAATGTATATGTTGCATGTGTAACAACCACTACGCCTCAGCCCCCTGCATCAGCGCATTCCTCCGGTTTCACACGTTCCCGCTCACCAGCCTTCTAATTACGCTCGCACCTGACACTCATCACCTGGGGCCTCATGTATCAACAATGCGTATGCACAAAAACGTTGCTTACGCCAGCTTTCATGCTCATGGTCGGATGTACTAACAGTGAAATTAACTTGAGAATGTGCGTTCCTCCACGCAGGGGCGGACTGGCCGTGGCATCTGGCGTACGCCGTTTTCGCGGTGGGCCGCTAACGTATTAGGCCGGAACGGTGGCTGTGGCCGCTAACGTATGGTGCCGTAACAGACGCGATTGCCGCTGTCATATGGGGCCATAACGGAGACGTTGGCCGCTTAGACGGACGTATTATAAATGTGAATACAAAAGACACGTATGCATGCACAGCGCCGTGGCGTTTTCGATAGGAACCCCATCTGGCGGTTCGACACAACGTCGAGAGACCGACAGAAAGGGAACGTCTTTGTTACGGATTGTGGGATTACAAATTTATACAATGTTATATCTAGGTTAAAGTTATGTACATTATGTTTCACATTTTGAGGTAAAGATGATGACAAGTGGTGATGATGAAGATCAAGTCAGGCAGCCCAGGTGTCTGAGATATTACCCTTTTGTCTTTATGCACTTCCTGACCATTGGGCAGGGTCCCAAGTTAAAGGTGAATGCTAAACTCAAGGCACAGCTAAGCCTTTGTCTCTATGATAATGTGAAGGTATGGGCAATACTGTCAGGCTGATTGGATTAGCACCTATGCACTTAAATGACACTGTTATGCTGATGAGACCTTGGCTGGGACAATTCCGGTAACGGGCTGATTCCTGTATTGCATTTGCATGCTTTGTGTAAATCGTCTCCACCTCTATGTATCCCGCACCCTTGAAAGGTATAAAACTCTACTGTGCTGAACTAAAAGTCAGACTTGTATGACTACAGCGATGCACAGCGAGTCCTCAATAAAGAGAACTTCTGTATGAAAGATATCCCAACGTCTCCTGGTCTCTGCTTCAACGAGGAAAAAGTTTCCTACAGGATGTAACCTCTGTTCCCTGATGGAGGGAACGAGACGTTGTGTACTTCATGCCACAATGCTTGCCGCCCACTGCAGCAGTCGAAATGCTCTCAGGCTCCTCAGCCCAAAAGGTGAATGAATGCAACACGCCGTCTCCCTTTTATACCCAGATATCCGGGGCGGAGTCCGGCATGCAAATTTAATTCGACAATTTCATTGGCCTTTTCAAAGCTAGTCAGAAGATGATAGATTCTCAAATCAAACCCCATCTGTCGGTTCGACACAATGTCTCGTCAGGGAACAGAGGTTACATCCGCAACCAAGACGTTTTCCTCTTTGAAGCTAAAATGTATGTTGTACTGTATAAGTAAAATGTCATCGCATCTAGCATTAAGGGGTCACACACCGGATGTGGAAGTGCTGAGCCGCGCAGCGTAGCGCCATTGTTTGTAGAAAATGAACATATTGTTTTCTATGAGACAACATAATTCGGCACACCGACAACATAATTCGGCTAAAACTCTGGACGCGGTTCTGAGTCCTGCAGCGACACAGGATGCCACTTGCATAATTTAACATTAAATTCGATTTTATTTGACTGAAATTAACTTGAACAAACTGACTTCACCATAAGCTGCAAGGTGCATTTATCTGGAAAAAAACAGCACATTAATACAGAAAACATCTTGATTCTACCATATCAATAACAGACTTGTCCAAGAGTTACGCGGCTCGGCGCTTCCGCGTCTGGTGTGCGACCCCCTTTAAACTAAGTCATTTACATACTGTTAGATTTTCTTGAATTTTGCTCAGCAGTTGTCCTAGAATGTATCTAGTACATAAATGAAGAAAGCACCAAGTGCTTGTGTGAAAAAGAGTTTATTGAAGGTGGTAGTGTAGCATGGTTCTTATGTAGCGATGTTCTCGTGCCAACCTTCTACATTCTTAACCATATCTTAACCCAAGGTACTGTCTGTGTGAGCAGAGATTTATACTTTACCTGGTAACATATGTGACACAAACAAACAGTGACACCCCATGGAGACCCCATGATAGTGTAACCTGATGATGACCTGCTAGGCTCATGGAGAATCTGTGCAACTTTTGATGATGTGGTGCACGGGCACAATAAAGAACACATCTGAGTACACTAAAGACATGCACAAAATCATTCAAACCAAGATAAATCCAACACCACATAAAGATAAATAAAACTTACTGAAATTTCAAAGAATCATGGATTTGTCTATTCTTTTTATATCGGTTCAATGTTTCCTATTCATTTACATGTATCACCACATACTGTATAAAATACCTCAACCCAGTCATCCCTTCTACATGCCCATCCACAACAGCACTTATTTTACATTTGTTTAATGAAAAGGTGTCATCTTTAATGAACTTCTTCTCCATCTGCTCGAATTTATCCACTATCCTGCTATTCTCCTAAAATTTCATTTTGAGAAATTTCTGTTTCTCATTTGTAAGTTGCATTTGTCTGCCTAATGTCTTAATGTGCATACAGACGTGCTCAAATTTGTTGGTACCCCTCCACAAAAAAAACGAAGAATGCACAATTTTCTTTGAAATAACTTGAAACTGACAAAAGTATTGGTATCCACCTTTGTTTATTCCATATTTAATAGAAATCAGACTTTGCTTTTGATTTTTTATTCAACATAATATTGTAAATAATAAAACAAATGAAAATGTCATGGACAAAAATGATGGGACCCCTAACCTAATATTTTGTTGCACAACCTTTAGAGGCAATCACTGCAAGCAAACATTTTCTGTAGCTCTTAATGAGACTTCTGCACCTGTTAACAGGTAGTTTGGCCCACTCTTCCTGAGCGAACTGCTCCAGCTGTCTCAGGTTTGATGGGTGCCTTCTCCAGACTGCAAGTTTCAGCTCTTTCCATAGATGTTCAATAGGATTCAGATCAGGACTCATAGAAGGCCACTTCAGAATAGTCCAATGTTTTGTTCTTATCCATTCTTGGGTGATTTTAGCTGTGTGTTTTGGGTCATTATCCTGTTGGAGGACCCATGAACTGCGACTGAGACAGAGCTTTCTGACACTGGGCAGTACGTTTCGCTCAAGAATGCTGTAATAGTCTTGAGATTTCATTGTACCCTGCACAGATTCAAGGCACCCTGTGCCAGATGCAGCAAAGCAGCCCCAAAACATAACCGAGCCTCCTCCATGTTTCACTGTAGGTATGGTGTTCACTTCTTTGAAAGCTTGATTTTTTCGTCTGTGAACATAGAGCTGATGTGACTTGCCAAAAAGCTCCAGTTTTGACTCATCTGTCCAAAGGACATTCCCCCAGAAGGATTGTGGCTTGTCAATATGAATTTGAGCAAATTATGGCTTTTTTATGTTTTTCTTTAAAAAGTGGAGTCCTCCTGGGTCTGCATGGAGCCCGCTTTTGCTCAAAAAGTGACGGATGGTGCGATCAGAAACTGACATACCTTTACCTTGGAGTTCAGCTTGTATCTCTTTGGCAGTTATGCTTGGTTCTTTTTCTACCATTTCATTTCAGTATCCTTCTGTTCAATCTGGGGGCGATTTTCCTCTTGCGGCCGCGCCCAGGGAGTTTGGCTACAATTCCATGGACCTTAAACTTCTTAATAATATTTGCAACTGTTGTCACAGGAACATCGAGCTGCTTGGAGATGGTCTTGTAGCCTTTACCTTTACCATGCTTGTCTATTATTTTCTTTCTGAGCTCCTCAGACAACTCTATCCTTTGCTTTCTCTGGTCCATGTTCAGTGAAAAGTGAAAGTGACCTATTTGTCAGATATACATGGACGAAATGTGACCTCTCCATTTAACCCATCCAGAGAGCAGTGAACACATGCACAGCAAGTCGTGAACACACGTACACCCAGAGCGGTGGGCAGCTATCACTGCAGCACCCGGGGAGCAAGTAGAGGTAAAGTGCCTTGCTCAAGGTTACCTCAGTCGTTACCCGCCGGCCCTGAGAATCGAACCAGCAACCATCTGGTCGACTTTCTAACCATTAGGCCATGACTGCCCCTCCAGTGCACACAATGATACCAAACAGCACAGTGATTACTTTTCTCCGTTAAAATAGGCTGAATGTCTGATTACAAGATTGGATACATGTGTGATACTAATTAAAGAAACCAATTAGTTTGAAATATCACTACAAATACCAACAAATGTGTCCAGCGGTGTATTCCAGAAAGCAGGGTTAACTTACCGTCAGCTAAACCCTGAACTCTGGGTTGATTAACCCAAATCTTGCTTACTCCCAGAAGTCCAAGACTTTTGCAAGCAGTCCACGTCTCTCTTGGGCTAACAGGGTGGTGGAAAGGGGTACGGGGATGCTGTGCGGGGAAGACTCCTGATTTTTCGGGGGTCCAAGGCTGGGGTTACCTGAAGGGGAGGCCGCCCGAGATCGCCCAAAGGCCAAAGCGTGCCCCTCGGGGCGTCGACAACCCGGGTCGACCCCCTCCCCCCCCATACCACCAAAGCACTACTTGCCCACTTACAAACTACTTTTGCCAAAATGTAACTTTACAATCATTTATTTGCATCAACAACCACATGATTCAGTTTTTACACCTTAATGGACACACATATGTTAGCAGCAACTAAAAACAAACTAAAAATTGAATTTCCACCAACTTACTACACGTGGCCCATTCCTATAAACCTCAGGGGGATAGGCGATGCAAACAGGCTAGAAAATGGACCGATCCATTTTCTAGTCTATTTGCATTGTACACGTATTGGGAAAAGGCCACACGCATGAAGTTGGTGGACACACTTTATAATCGTTTATATGCAATAACGACCCCGTTAGTCAGTTAGTACACCTTATTAGACATGCATATGTTTGCAGCACCTCACAGAATGCTCAATTATGCCTAAAAAAATCATTTCCACCAACTTACTATGCTTTTCCCATTCCTATAAACCTCAGGTGGATGGGCTATGCAAACAGACAATGGACCAATCCATTTTCTAGTCTGATTGCATTGCCTGTCCACCCGAGGTTTATAGGAATGGCTCAAATGTATTAAGTTGGTGGAAAACCCACTTATTAGCAAAACTAGCACTTTAAATACATTTATTTGCTTCAACGACCACGTTATTCAGTTAGTACACATTAATAGACATACATATGTTAGCATCAACTCACAGAAGACAAACTTATGCCCTAAAAGTGGTTGTCCACCAACTTGATAAACGTGGCCCATTCCTATAAACTGCATGTGGTCCTTTCCACCTGCAGTTTATAGGAATGGGCCAAGTGTATTAACTTGGTGGGCAAACCCCTCATAAGCAAAACTAAGGCCTTATAATTATTTATATGCATCAACAACAACATGATTCACTTATTACTCTTTACGAGACATACATATGTTAGCATCAACTCGCAGAAGGCTCAATTATGCCGAAAAAAGTGGTTGTCCACCAACTTAATACAAGTGGTGCATTAATGTAAGCCGCAGGTGGACATTCAGTGCATTCAGACTAGAAAATGGACCAGTCCATTTTCTAGTCTGAATGAATGAATGTCCACCTATAGTTTATATGAATGAGCCATGTGTATTAAGTCGGTGGACATAATACTTAACAATGTTTAGCTAAAAAATATTAATATCTATGTTTCAAAAACCACATTATTCAATGAGTACACTTTATTGTAGTCATATATGTTGCCATCAACTCATTCAATGCTCATTTTGAATATTATGCTAGCATCATATATGTTCAAGTCTTCATTTTCAAGCGTCATCCATTGAAATGAATGGGTTGCAGAGTAATACATAAAAATATATATAAAATACTTTTTGGGCACCCACGCATTTGCCCTTTCACTATGTCACTTGTAGGACTGTGACGCAAGTGCCTGTCAGGTTTGGGGTCTCTCAGGCCCCCGAGGGCCTTTGCGGAAAAGGTCCTTGTGTCCATTACATTTTCATGGAATGCATTCCCATATTGAACCTTTTGACCCCTAAACAAAGTCACAAAGTCGCCCGGCTTTTCCGCACGATCGGTGGATGATGGACGGTTGCTTGTGTCACAATTTCAGATCGGTTGACCCTGTCGGGGCCACGTCCACGAAACCGATATGGAAAAGCCATTCAAATAAGCTATACGAGGAATTTTCCAGAAAGCACCGAGGGGCGCCATATTCTAGATTCTGGCCCGTCGGGTGACCCCCGACAGCATACCGAGAGCACATCACTCTAGAGGAAAAGGGAATGTTTTTTTGCACCCAATCACAAAATTAATCACACAGCCTTCTCTGTCATATACCCCTCAACAGCCTTGTGAAGATTTCAGGGGTGGGAGATTTTTCAGGAAAGGTCTAAGAACTTTGGACATTTGGGGGATAAATTGGGGGCTTCTAGACTATTGTTTACCTACGGAAGGGCTTCCACCTACCATCTAAGCCAATGCATTTTTGATAGGGGGTTTGTGAACAGGCCACCCAAATTTGACCTTTGAGGACAAACTGAGCATTCTACCAGTTGTTGCTAACATATGTGTGTCTAATGAAGTGCACTAACTGAATAATGTGGTTGTTGATGCATATAAATTAATATAAAGGCACAGTTTTGCTCATAAGTGGGTTGTCCACCACCTTAATACACGTGACCCATACGTATAAACTGCTTGAGGAACTTTCCCTCAAGGCGGTCGGAGGATCCAACGGGCCCAAAACCTTACGGGCACTTGCGTCGCGGTCCCCCGAGCATACCGAAAGGGCAAAATCTTGGGTCCTCAAAAAGCATTTTAGAAACACTTAGAACTTAGAAAAGAGGCCTGATTTTAGCTGTGTACTCATCCACTTTTAAACCCTTTAGGAAGGAGCCACGGTCCCCAAACTGCAGGGTCTTATTCGGGCGTCCGTGACGGTGGTCACTGCAAAGGCTCGATGCCCTATGACCTTAGGAACCTTGATTTCTGGGCCTTTGTTTACACCCTGACCTTACACAAATGAGATGCCAGATTTTAGTCCAAAATGAACATGTAACGAGCTGTGGCTGACATATGTGTGTCTAAAAGAGTGTTCCGACTTAATCGTGTTGTTTTTGATACTTAGAAATGATTGCATATATACCTAAAACATTGTAAAATCGTTATTTCTACAAACAATATACATGTGGCCCATTCCTATAAACTTCAGGTGGACGGGCAATGCAAACAGACTAGAAAACGGACCAATCCATTTTCTAGTCTGTTTGCATTGCCCGTCCACAAGCATTTTGGCCCACTTGGCTTTCCACATGCTCTCTCCGGTCGCATCTCTACTCCCGCTCTCTCATTCCTCGTTTAGCTCTCCATCAGTGTTTCATCCCTGACACCTGTCCCCTGTTAATTATCCTTTGTTATTCTCCCTTTATAATGGCCTCATGTTCATTGTCCTGTGTTCGGTCATTGTATTCACTGTGCTTGTTTGCTATTGCCGTGGATTAGGCCAACTCAAGTCTAGTAAGTGTTGAGTGTATTTCTTGTCAAGTGTTGAGTGTAGTTCTTGTCAAGTGTTGTTTTAGTTTAGTATTAGTTAGTCTACGTCCTGTTGCTGTCATATTATCTTGTTCCCTTGTTTTTAACCCCATCTTAAAAAGGGTCTTTGTTTCGTGTTTGTTCTAATAAATCCTTTTTGTTAACCCCTCACCACTGCTGCCTGCAATTCGGTTCTTCCCTCCCACCTATTTTGTGACAATAGGTATGTTCCACGTGTATTAAGTTGGTGGACAACCAATTGTAGGGCATAATTGAGCATTTTGTGAGTTGTTGCTAACATATGTATGTTATATCTAGTCTGTAAAATTCACTTTTTAGGCATAATTGAGCGTTCTGTGAGTTGTTGCTAATCTATGTATGTTTATTAAGCTGTACTATGAATAACGTGGTCGTTGAAGCAAATAAATGTATATAAAGGCATAGTTTTGCTCATAAGTGGGTTGACCACCACCGTAATACGTGTGGCCCATCCCTATAAACCTCAGGTGGACGGGCAATGCAAACAGACTAGTCCAATGGACCGGTCCAAATTCTAGCCTGAATTCATCTGAACAGACTAGAAAATGGATCGAGCGGCCATGCCTGTCCATCTGCAGCCTAAGGGAAGGGACAGGCGTATTCAACTGGTGGACGTGGCAAGGATCGACCATTTAAAATGTGTAAATATTATTTTTTTGTTTAAAAAAACACAGTTCGACTGGCACGCACCCTCAGACAAACATATGTCAGCTCCGAGTGACAGACGCAGGTTCAGTACACGTAGTGGGGAAGAGGACAAAACCTGGTTTGGTGGTACGGGGCATAGCCACCGAAGGCGCTGAGGGGTCAAAGGTCAAATTGGCACCCATAATGGATCATTGGACAAATAGTTGGTTGGTGCACCCTGGCACCCTTGGGCAGTAACCTGGTACTCATCCCCATGCAAATAAATGAGTCGAAGCACCCATAAAGTGATAGAGGACACGTGGGGAAGCTGATCGACACAGGATAAACCTGTGGAGTATGCGTATGATGTTCGTGGAAAGGGGGCTACGGGGTCTCCCCCTATCCGGGGACAGCGATTCAGGAAAGGGTCTTACCACGGGGTAAGCCGAAAACACCCACACCCCCTTTAGGTATAAGCCTTGTGGTATCCCTTTTCAGCCAACGATCCGTCGCAACACTATGCGGCAAATGGCAATTTATTTGAATGGACTTTTTGCATGAACCCTCTATTTGTGCTTCCTATCTTATGGAACACAGCTGTAACAGTATGTGACAGGACAATTCTCAGCTTTGAGATACCGTTCCCCCTGCAAAAACTGGCATATTTTACCCTTGATTGGCTTCCCTCTCAAGCGGGTCCGTACAATAGGCCAACTGATGTAATGGTCAGTGCTTTGGGTTTGACATGGGCAGCTTGGGGATGGAAGCCCTGTAAGTCCCAGTCCCATTTCTTTTTTTTTTCTTCATTAAACACAGGGGAGCCTCACTTGACAGCATTATTCTTAGTTTTCACGGGTGCATCTTTATTAAAAAACATTTAGTTTGATGCCTGCACACAAGCAACACTGATTGTCTCATCAAGCATTTATTCATATTTACATAGACATTCTAAAATGTCAAGGCCACACAAACTACATGTTACCCATGACAGGATAATATTTAAAAGGGTTTGGGAAAATTTGGGGTCAGGGTCTGCCACGTTACAACCTTGCCTGCCTTCACTTTGCTTTGGGTTTGGGATAGGCAGGTTGGTGGTTTCAAGCCGGTCCCCCTTCTTATTTGTCATTGAACACAAGGGAACCCCTATGTGACAGCAGAATTCTCAAAACTGGAGTAGTAGTTTTAGGCAAAATTAGGCAGTAGGCAAATTCCGCACGATCGGTGGATGATGGACGGTTGCATGTGTCCCGGTTTCGGATCGGTTGACCCTGTCAGAGCCACGTCCACGAAACCGATATGGAAAAGCCATTCAAACAAGCTATATGAGGAATTTTCCAGAAAGGTCCGAGGGGTCCCAAATTCTAGATTCTGACTCGTCGGCGCCCCCCCCTAGACTATCCTTTCCCTATGGAAGGGCTTCCACCTACCATCTAAGCCAATGCGTTTTTGATAAGGGATTTGTGAACAGGCCACCCTAATTTGACATTTCAGGACAAACTGAGCATTCTACCAGTTGTTGCTAACATATGTGTGTCTAATGAAGTGCACTAACTGAATAATGTGGTTGTTGATGCATATAAATGAACATAAAGGCACAGTTTTGCTAATAAGTGGGTTGTCCACCAACTTAATACTCGTGACCCATACGTATAAACTGCTTGAGGAACTTTTACGCAAGGCCGCCGGAGGGTCCAATGGGCCCAAAACCTTACGGGCACTTGCGTCACGGTCCCCCGAGCGACATACCGAAAGGGCAAAATCCTGGGTCCTCAAAAAGTATTTTAGAAACACTTAGAACACTTAGAACTTAGAAACGAGGCCTGATTTTAGCTGTGTACTCATCCACTTTTAAACCCTTTAGGAAGGAGCCACGGTGCCCACACCGCAGGGTCTGATTCGGGGGTCCGTGACGGTGGTCACTGCAAAGGCTCGATGCCCTCTGACCTTAGAAACCTTGTTTTCTGGGCCTTTGTTTACACCCTGACCTTCAACAAATGAGATGCCAGATTTTAGGCCAAAATGAACATGTAACGAGCTGTGGCTGACATATGTGTTCTGACTTAATCGTGTTGTTTTTGATACTTAGAAATGATCATATATACGTAAAACATTGTAAAATCATTATTTCCACCAACATTATACACGTGGCCCATTCCTATAAATCTCAGGTGGACGGGTAATGCAAACAGACTAGTCTGTTTGCATTGCCCGTCCACCTGAGGTTTATAGGTATGTGCCACGTGTATTAAGTTGGTGGACAACCAATTGTAGGGCATAATTGAGCGTTCTGTGAGTTGTTGCTAACATATGTATGTTTATTAAGCTGTACTTTATGAATAATGTGGTTGTTGAAGCAAATAAATTAATATAAAGGCATAGTTTTCCTCATAAGTGGGTTGACCACCACACATTGCTCATTCACAAATGATAACTTTATAAAAATTTATATGCAATAACAACCACATTATTCACTTAGTACACTTTATTAGATATACATGTTTGCAGCAACTCACAGAATGCTCAATTATGCCTACAAAGTGAATTTCCACCACTTTGAGACGCGTGGCCCATCCCTATAAACTTCAGGTGGACGGGCAATGCAAACATACTAGAAAATGGATCGATCCATTTTCTAGCCTGTTTGCATTGCCCGTCCACCCGAGGTTTATAGGAATGGGCCACGCGTGTTACGGTGGTGGTCAACCCACTTATGAGCAAAACTATGCATTTATTTGCTTCAACGACCACGTTATTCACTTAGTAAAGTTTATTAGACATACATATGTTTGCAGCAACTCACAGAATGCTCAATTATGCCTAAAGAGTGAATTTCCACCAACTTAATATGCGTCGCCCATTCCTATAAACTTCGAGTGGACGGGCAATGCAAACAGACTAAAATGTTAATTAATAATTATTTATTAGTCAAAACAGCATGGAAATTGATACAGGTGTGAAGAATATGAACACTCTGAACAGAACGTGGCCCATCATTCTGCAGAAACCAATTACTCTGGACTCTGGAAAAAGAGAGACAAAACTTAGCTAATAAAACATGTATAAATAATACACAGCAAAATCACGAGTGTTAAATAAGGAAGAATTAACACTAACAGTGAGTACACCCCTCACATTTTTGTAAATATTTTATTATATCTTTTCATGTGACAACATTGAAGGAATGACACTTTGCTACAATGTAAAGTATTTTTTTACAAAGCTCATCGCTCTGAAAAGTGAGGTGTGCTATGATTGGCCAGTTAACCAGTGTGTAGTGATTGGTTGAATACTGCAAGCGTGTGACGGAAATGTAACGCCTCTTACCATATTTGGAATATCAGGTTCCAAAGCAATTGTACTGACAGGTGAGCCCATATTACTTGCGAATACATTTGGGCGGTCTTAGTCAAATCATACCACGAACTGACGTGGATTTGTGGGGGTGTGGTTACACGAGGCGTTTCAGGCAGGTCTGGGTGAGCATTTGCTTTTAGATAGAACACATCTTTTGTTCCGACACTTTTATTTTTGCAATTTTACGTGTCTAATACATGCATGGGCAACTTATAACACACCAAAGACACAGAAAAACACGTGTCCGCGCCATATGACCCCTTTTTAATAGTAAATTGAATTGGCAATATTTTTTTATCTATGTTTTACAAAAAAATAATGTTTTCTTAAATCACACAAAAAATGTAATAGATTTATTTAAATGGTGTGAAAATAAAATCTAAAAATAGTATTCTCACATGGTCCAGTTCTGAAGAACTATGTGAAGAGTTGTCTGGTTGAAGGGTAGCGCAGCAAGCTGAACTTGTTAGGGAGGTTGGCACAGCATGCTTGTTTACACTGCTGTCAGGCAGCAACTCCACAATTCTGTTAATAAAGAAAACAATGTTTAAATGAACTCATTCATTCAGCAAAAAATCTATAACTATGTATATAAATAACCTTCCATTTTGCAGTTTAAAGTTCAGGGCCTTTAGTTGCTGATTCTCTGCTCTCAATGCTTTGATTTCTTTTCTCAGTTCATTTACAGGAATTGTGTCATTTTCTTTGTTGTTTATACATTTTATGTTTTTTCAACCTAGGTTGAGAGACTAAATTAAATACACCGAACATCAAAAACACATGTGTTGTCTCTTAAACAATGTTAATATGATTTATCCGGAAGTTATATTTTACTTTTTAAAATCTCTTCTGGACTTGATCGTGGGCTTTTTTCTGGACTAAATGTTATTTTCCTTTTTATTACTCTCTTTCAGGCAGCTTGCACTCCTTTTTTGCCATCTCTCTGACTCCATCTGATTTAGACGTTTCAGTAGCTTGTCCTTATTTTCTGTACAGGAAAGGTTCATTATTTCAAATTAATAGTTCAACCAGGAAAAATAAAATATGCATGCATTCACTCATTCACCAATCTCACCAATCAGCATGAGAATAAGAACAGGAGAGCTTTCATCTTCATACTTTAGATCAACAACATCCCCCTTGTGAACTACAGATTGAAGAATGTCTTTTCTCCTTACAGTGTCCAGAGAAGCGTCCATTTCTGTCCATTCAATTAATGCCCACATTTTGTCTATAATATCAAAAAGGACTAAATTTTATACAGACAAGAAGGCAGGCAGGCAGACAGGAAAGAGAGAGAGAGAGAGAGAGAGAGAGATAGAGACAGACAGACAGACAGACATTTTTTGCAATAGCAACACAAAACCGTATTGCCTGCACTGAGCTCTGTCCATGAAATCACTTCATATAGACTACACAGTATACAGTACATGACAAAATCTAGCACGTGGTATTTTAACAGTCAATTATTATGATGTCAAATGTAAAAATCAATGTTATAAAAATAATGTCAAAATGAAGAGACGTGCTCATAACATGCATCGTGGGGTAGGTTGACTGTGAGCACGTGACAATGAAACCATTAAGATTAATTTAAAATGGAAAAACAAAGAGTATAAGGTTTCACAACGAATTGCTACTGTACATATTGTGGCTAGGCCTAGGATTAATAATCATCATAAATCAACATAAGCTTGACAGTGGTGCTACGGTTTCGTTAAACGAATATACTTACAACTCGTTTTACAGCATTTGAAGCTTATATTGTGGCTATATAGTGCATTCAAGACTATTAAGCGACTCACTTCGGCTACATTAACTTTCCAATTAAAAATGTCACAATTATTTTGAATGTTAAATGAAAAAAACACGATTCACGTTTGATACTCGCATTCTTATTGTCGTCCATACTTCAGAAAAACACGCAGATGCACTCCGTGGTCGCTAAAAACCTAGATTAGAAATGCGTCCCTAGAAATGCGGCCCTGATAGTGCAGCCTCCGGGTTTGCAGGCAGATGGGTCCGTGTACGGTCCGTGTATCATCTGATCATTTGATTATTCCATTCAATATAACAAATGGAAAAAGAAAAAAAAACAGTCGATATTTAGTTTTTCCGTTTTCTGTATGCACAAAAATAAAAAAACTATGTTTTTCTTCTTATTTCAGCCTTAAAAAGGAAATCCAATAAATAAATAAACCAAAACGAAATAACGACCCTAATTATAGTTTTTTTTTCATTTTTGGGTGATTTCCCAGGGTCTTCTAAGCGCACGCTTTGCGCATGCGCAATGTACAGCCGCTTACCGGGATCAAGTGCATGCGAACTTGCGAAGCTCGAAATGGAAATGAAGCATTTGCATATGCTTTGTTTGTACTTTTCACTCCCACTAAAAGAGTCACACTGAGAGAGGAAGACATGACTGTGGAAAATATTTCAAAAATATATATTGAACAATGCCGTTCACATACAATACTTTCCAGAGCTAACAGTAGAAGTTTGTTAGCATTATTGCTTTTAATATGTGACATTTAAGTAAACAATTAAGTAGCTGGCTTGCAGCAGCAAAGGTGTAAATCCATAAAGTACTTTTGTAATTTATAAGTTATGTGATGCGAACATGCCGTAAGGGGTCCATATTGTGATGACAAATGAAGTGGCTATCAAAACAAGCGAGTAATTTATGTTCGTCAATTATTCTAAAAAAAACTTGAAATTACTTTAAAATTAATTAATACAAAGCGCTTCAAAGCTTGATCGCTTCAACCTTTAAAACACGGCTTTATCTGCGTGTAAGCTATGTTGACACCTAGGCTACTGTTTACAGACTCGACTTTCACCCGAACATTTAGATGTGTTTTTCTCAACAAAAACATTGTAAACGCCATAATGTTCATATAAAAATATCATATACATATCACTTATATCATATAAAGTGTTTAAGTGTGGTCCTTTAGGGTACGATCAGACAGAACGCGCTTTTCATGTTCGAAAACGCGAGGCGCGCCGCGCTGCTCTTTGGTGACTCTTTGAAAAGAGCAGCGCGCAGCGTGTTTTTGTATGTTGCTAGGTAACCCGAAACAGCCACAACAAGCTTCTCCTCCATGTCTCCAGGCGTTCCAAGCATTGCGACAAGGGAAGCCCCGCCTCTCCACTCATCCGATTGGACAATGGAAAAAAGCGCACATGACGTCAAGCGCTTTTCTGCTCAGAGTTGAGTTTTTTTCAACTTCTGGGGCTCAGAGCGCTCCGCCTACCCGTAAAACAAGAGGCGCCCGGCGCGCATAAGCAGCGCGCAAAGCGCTCCCTGCCAACTGAAAACAATTCAAAAGAGGCGCGTCTCACAGCAAAATATGCGTTCTGTCTGATCAGACCCTTAATCTGCTTTATTAATGGGTTCTTCATTCGGTCTGCATGAGCTTATTCAGATATTGATACAAAATCTAAATGATAAAACTAGGCCTATATATATATACACACACTGCCAGTACAAAAAAGTCACACACTCCAATATTTCGTTGGACCGCCTTTAGCTTTGATTACGGCACACATTCGCTGTGGCATCGTTTCGATAAGCTTCTGCAATATCCAGAATGTCCATTTATTCCCATCCAAAGTTGCATTAAATTTTCGCCAAGATCTTGTATTGATTATGGGAGAGTCGGACCGCTGCGCAAATTCTTCCCCAGCACATCACATAAAGGTGTGGACTCTGGTGGCCAATCCATGTGTGAAAATGATGTCTCGTGATCCCTGAACCACTCTTTCACAATTTGAGCCCGATGAATCCTGGCATTGTCATCTTGGAATATGCCCGTGCCACCAGGGAAGAAAAAAAAACTCATTAATGGAACACCAGAGGCCTGATGTATAAACGAGGCGTACACACAAAATGGGCATATAAATGTGCGTACGCTGTTTTCCACGCATGTATCCGGATTTATTAAAAAAAAATATTGGCGTAAATATGTGTACGGGTGTGTACGGATGCTCTTGACTGTGCGTATACGCACTCTTTTTCCTTGAGTGAAAAAAGTAATGAAGTAAAAAAAGGATTTTATACTACACTGTAAAAATGAAAGGTTCTTTGAGGAACCATTTGGGGTTCTTCACATTGCCACGCCGGCAGAACCCTCAGGGGAAACTCAAGGCACCGCTTAATGAAGGGCGGTTCTCTGAGGAACCCTCAAGGCTTCTTGGGGATCCCTCTTATTAAAATGGTCTGGAACCATCTTGGGTGCTTCAAGGCACCATTTCAGTTTATATTTGCTATTCACAATATTTTAATATGCAGAAATACTAAAAGCAAATACAAAGCAAACAGTTTATTGATAAACAACAACAATTTACATTGAATAAATATTCACAAAAAAGTAAATATTGTACATTACAATTCTAAATTCATGAAATCAAATGTATAATTAATACTGTGTTGGTGATATTTTTATAAATGAAAACAACATCTTAACAAAACTAACCAAATAATTTGCCTTAACTTTAAATATAAATACAGAAATATTTCAGGTACTTTGTACAAATGTACAATTGTAAAAAAGTCCAGCAAAAAAGTAGTCTCTAATAGCAAGGCCTACACCAATGGTAAAGTTGTAATTTGCCAAAAAGCAAATCCTTGCGAGCTAGAGAAAACAATGCTGTTCTCTCCAAATGGGTTTCCTGCTATTACCAGGTGGTGTGAGGATCCAAAGTCAAAATAATTTCTATAGTGCATTTCACAATTTTGTATTGCTAAAGTAGATATGTATTTATGGCAAAAAGAGAACAGGAGCTGCGCCTGTTGGCCTTAGGTGTCCCAGGAAGTGCAAGGATGAGCATCAGGGCGGGCTGGAGCTGGGTCTGTTGGCCTTGGGTGTCCCTGGGAATAAGACATGGAGACCAAAAAGAGGGATTTAGATAACGTCTCATAAAACATTACATTTAATCATTTAGCACATCACAAATTGGTTTACAAATGTAACAATAAACAAAATATTACAATGCCTGTTAGTCACTGCTTTGGTCTATTTGGTCTGGTTAAGGAGTACAGTAGGCTATTTATATCAACAATCCACTTTATTCCGATTTTTTCATTGTCAGTGATAGGGTTGCACGGTGTTCCGGTGCTACGGTAGCATCGCGATGCTAAAGCTTCAAAATACCGGTAGTATCGTAGTACCGTAGTTAATGTTGCATATGCGCATTAATATTTATTTGAACACTTACATCTGCCTTTTTGCGGTGTTTATCTCCTAAATGAATGTGTGTTTTAAATGTCTCGGGCGAGTTGATGATTCAAATTGGCGATTTGAACGAGTTGGTTAAATGATTCACTAACTCAGTGGAAAATTGACGCCACCTACTGGCCGTTTTAGTTCTGCATTTAAAGTAAGCCTAATATTTCCCTTTATAAAGACTGCTGTATCAATTAAATTTGTCCAACATTTGAATTAGTTCCTACGTGAAAAATGATCTAGTGTACTTTAGTATTTACTACAGTAAACTACTAAAACTCATAGATACTAGTGTTTTTGAGTCTTATCATAGTAAATATTTAAGTATACTACAGTATTTACAAATGACTAAATGTAAATGTATTTGCTACAATTTATCAAATTACTACAGTTAATACAACAACATATTCTAGTGCAAAGTATAATACAGTTTACTATAGTAAATACAAAATGTTTAATCTAAATCTGTGTTTTTTGTATAGATTTGAATTATATGGCACAGCATCGTGATACTACTTGGTATCGAGATACTTCAGCTGGTATAGTATCGTAAGACATGTTTATGGTACCGTGACAACCCTAGTCAGTGAGTGTTTTTACATGTGCAAATATAACAAATAACATAACAATAAAAATATCATAATAAATATAATACTTACTTTTTTTGTCTACTCAACTGGAAAATACTGAAAATTCTGAGGAAAAAGGATAAAAACAGAACTGAATGATAAAAATATTTAATTACAGGCAATTTATGTAACATGGGTGGGGAAACCATTCAACACAAACATCAATAAGTTAAAAAAGAGCTATACATTCACTAAAAGTGAACATAATAGCTAAAAGTGGCTAAAAGTCATTGTTTGTCATTTAACACCAATTTAACGTTAGCCCCACAAGCTTCATCATTAACTTATATTCGTTAGCATCTCGGCTAAAACAAGCGCTGTCTATGGAGGACTAAACCTGCAAAAATTATAAATAAATAAATGTATAAATATATAAACGAATAAATGTAATAATATGAAAATAAATAAAGGAATGAATGGTTTGATAAAACAAAATAATTCGTTTTAGCTATTATTGATCTTAGCTTTAACTTTTCTTTTCATTTTTAAATTGATTTATTATTTTTTGTGTCCATTTTTTAATTATTTTTAATTATTATTATTATTTATTTTTAGATTATTTTATTTATCATTTCCTTTTATTTTTACATTTATTTATTTATACGTTTATTTATTTTTATATTTATTTATTATCGCATGTATTTATTTCCACTTTTATTTATTTATTCTTGAATTTATTCTTACTTTTCTGTGTCTTGTATGATAATTAGATGGGTTGGTCTTGCCTACTATTGGTTCAGCGTAGATTGAAGCGTTTGATCGATTACTCTTGACTTGTTTTGGACTAACGTCACGTCACTCACTGATCGTTTGCTTCGTGTATAACGTTAAGTAACTATGGCGGGCGCACAATTAGCTAGAGAGTTACAGCATTTAGCCAATGAAGTCGATAACCATGCATCAAATGACTATGTGTCATTCAGATTAGATGCACTTATTGATGATTTATTACAGATTGACGGCGAGATAAATGACAAAGTTCTCCCTCGGTTGTTAGCCTCTTTGCAGCACATTCAAAGTCTGTGCGAGTCAGAGGGTGCTATGGTGGTGTTACAGTTCAACTGGTGAAAATCATAAAGCACAAAATGTAATAAGGTTTAACTACACAGATGAGCTTGTAAACCGAAGTCGCAAGCTAACGCTTTGTCAAAGTGATAGTTATAAGCAGCCTTTCGGTTAGAAAAAGCGTAAAGATTTAATGTAACATGATGTAACATAATGTAAATGAATTGAGACATAGTGAACTTAAGTCACAAGTTAACACGGTAGTAATGAGCATCGTTCTTTCACTACAGGGGCCATCAAATGGAAACCATTCCTTCTAAAAAGACGTGGTTACTAAACGGTACTCGTAAACTACATTCCATAAGAGATAAATAACACAGAGGTCACAAGTTAAACGGGCATATTCCCTTGATTCATCCAGCTGCATATTGTTGTGTGACATCTTGATATTATTGCAAAGATCCGCAGCAGCTAGCATTGCGAAATAGCTTAGTGTGATTGTTACCGTAGTGACACGCTGCCTCGCTTTATTGTATGGGTACGAATCCCGTGTCAAATCGCTTTATTTATTTTTTCACCTCGCTTCAGCCGTTACGGGCGATCATACCAATAATTTGCAATCTTAACAAGAATGTCAAAATCATGTAACAAGAAAGTCTGTGTTTATTAGACATCTTAATATCAAGTCGTCTTGTGCTTTCAGAATCGACGAATCTGCTGAGGTCGTTCATGCACCTCTTTGGCAGAGGACCTGTAACCGGAACTTGGTCACCACCTTAGCACCCCCTGACTCGCACAGATTTTGAAGAACTTTGTCATTTATCTCCCGTCAATCTGTAATAAATCCTCAATAAATGCATCTAATCTGAATGACACATAGTCATTTGATGCATGGTTATCGACTTCATTGGCTAAATGCTGTAACTCTCTAGCTAATTGTGCGCCCGCCATAGTTACTTAACGTTATACACGAAGCAAACGATCAGTGAGTGACGTGACGTTAGTCCAAAACAAGTCAAGAGTAATCGATCAAACGCTTCAATCTACGCTGAACCAATAGTAGGCAAGACCAACCCATCTAATTATCATACAAGACACAGAAAAGTAAGAATAAATACAAGAATAAATAAATAAAAGTGGAAATAAATACATGCGATAATAAATAAATATAAAAATAAATAAACGTATAAATAAATAAATGTAAAAATAAAAGGAAATGATAAATAAAATAATCTAAAAATAAAAAATAATAATAATTAAAAATAATTAAAAATGGACACAAAAAATAATAAATCAATTTAAAAAATGAAAAGAAAAGTTAAAGCTAAGATCAATAATAGCTAAAACGAATTATTTTGTTTTATCAAACCATTCATTCCTTTATTTATTTTCATATTATTACATTTATTCGTTTATATATTTATTTATTTATACATTTATTTATTTATAATTTTTGCAGGTTTAGTCCTCCATACTGTCTACACTGTATAAAATAAGTAAACGGTTTAAACAGCCAAAAGCGGCCATACAATTAGACGTGTCAGAGTACACATTTGTATAAATAGTATATAGTTAATATATTTCAGTTATTTATATATTTTTACTTTACTTACCTCCAGTGGGACAGTCGAGAGGTTGTTGCCATCCGTTATTTTGAATTCCCGCCTGTGGCGCGAGAGGACACCGGTGAAAACTCGTACACCTCGTGTGTGCCAGTCAGATGTTTGATCGCAGACGGAACGTCGTATGACATCAAAGCACAGTGAGAGCTATTTGTGAACTGACTGCTCTGTATGCTTTAGAGATGTTATTCTAAGTCCGTATGCTTTTTGTCATAAGGTGATCGGTCTGCGCAGAGCTGGAAAAAGTTAAACACACATACTAACGAAAGCGCCACATGGCACATGCCTTGACGCTGCGACATTGGGCCAACAGCGCCACAGTACTGTGGAGGGCGAGACTGCACAATAAACACACAGAGCAGCTGCAGTTTGTTTGGATGGAAAACACAACAACATTACATTTTCAAAAGATTTCAGTGATTTAGGATCTTATGGAATGAATAGTTATTGAATGATAGTTTTGTCTCCAGTTAATATAATATCAATATTAATAAATATAAAAGAATTAAAAGCTTGCTGAAATTTTTCAAAATAACATTTAGCCTTTTCTAATCATGTGCATGATTTTAAAATGTGTGTTCACATAGCAGGGGCCACAAACCAAACTTTGGACTATTCTTATAAAGCATCAAAATGATCAGTCTAAAAATCCCCATTTCATGCAGAATATAGGGGGGTTCCTCTAGATACTGTCTTGTACAAGAGAGATTCTCCAGGAACCACTTACATGTTTACAGATCTTACAAGAACCATTTTTTAGAATTTGAGTTCCTTCAATAACCCGCAAAGCACTTTGAGGTCCCAGTGTAGTGAAAAGGTGACTCCAGAACTTCACAACTGAATGTGGGGTTATTCAAGGATCTTATAAGTTCCTGGAAGAACCACAAAGACTATAGATGGTTCCACCAATAAGCCTATTATGAGAAAAGGAGCTTTGAAGCACTTAAAATAAGGTTTAAGGTTCTTTGAGTACACAACAGGATATTTGAGGCACCTTTTATTTTTACAGTGTGACATGGTTTATTCCGGTTTAATGCTGCTCAAATATGCCATATTTACACCAATACTATATACAATAAATATAAATATAAATAAATAAAAAAGACAAAAACAAAGTTTAAGGCTGATGATCATGTCTTTGAGTTGAGTTAGAGGAGTACATCACATGTCATATAAACAACAGGCACTGCAAGATTTAAACAATGTTATTATTGCTCTTGATATTAATCATGATAGTTCATGTCAAATAATACATTAAAATTTGCGTGTCATATTCTTTTAGACTATGCAAAGTATTTATGGGTTATTATGCTCTGGCTTAAAAATATATATAATCTGAATTGTATTGGTGGGCCGCCTGCCCTGGACCCAAAACGCTTTGCGAGTCTGTTGCCTTGCGTCAGACGCACGCACATCAAAACAACATTTAACTCGTTAGGGTTAGAGTTTTCGTGGTGAAAATATATTTTATTCGTTTGTTATATATGTTTTATATTTTGTCAATATAGAAATATCAATAAGATGTAGTGTCATTTCATTACATGGTCGATCTGTAGTCACGATTTAGCCCTAAATCGGATGGGCTGTTTATTTATTGAAATGCAATTACAAACTCCACCGCTAGATGGCTGAGACAAGGTAGCAGGGTTGTCACTCCACAATGGTGAGCGATTTGACCAATCGGGTGAAAGAGGCGTTACAGCACCGCCCACATGTACGAATGCCATATTGAGGCCAAAATCCGTTTTTTAAACGGCAAACGAAAAATAAAATATCGGGCCAAAAACAAAATTTCAGTTTGGTGAACTAAACGAGAAACTAGTCATTTTTCAATTTCTCGTTATTTGATTTCGAATATGATATCAAATGAATAAAACGTACACGGACCTATCTGGAAACAATCAGCGAAGGAGCTCGTGAGAATCGGATAAACGTTGCTCTAAAGCAGTGGTCACCAACCCTGTTCCTGGAGATTGACCGTCCTGCAGACTGCAGCTCCAACCCTGCTTCAGCACACCTGTCTGTAATTATCAAGATAACCTGAACACCTTGATTAGATAGTTCAGGTGTGTTTGATTGGGGTTGGAACTGAAATCTTCAGGACGGTCGATCTCCAGGAGCAGGGTTGGTGACCACTGCTCTAAAGCCTTGACTGTTGTGACGGCACTGAGCGCAGTCGTCGGAGTCAATTCGCGAGTCAAACCGGAAGTCGTTTCACAGGCAGAGGGTTTTGGCAACAGCTGATCTGTGACTGGTGAGTGCATGGTAGGAAGTGAAGTATGGCGTGAAAATTGTGCCAAAACTTAACAAACAAATCCAGCGTTTTGCAAACAAACGCAACCTTTTTTGCAAAAGAAACTAAACTCTGAAACAAACAGAAAGCGTTTTACAAATACATAATGCAATTCGAGAGAAAATGCAAAGGTGTAACATATAAATGTACTGTGTTTAAGTCTCACCTTTTTATGAGTTTCTCTCAGCTTGATTTTCTCACAAATGTGATCGTGCAGATTTTCTCACAAATGTGATTCGTGCAGATTTTCTATCAAATGTGATTCGTGCAGATTTTCTCACAAATGTTACCGTGCAGATTTTCTCAGTTATGCAACTTCTCCCAAAACAGCAGGTAGTTCAATCGTTTGACTTAAATTCATATTACAATTTTTTTGTGCTGGTTTATTTTATTGTAAAAAATTGCCCAATTAGCTTGAAATAACCAAAAAAAAGCAGCATTCATTTTAAACCTAAATAGGCTAATTGTCAGGATCCTGTCCCGTGTTTTTGAGCCTTGTGGACAGGGTCGTCACAGTACCATGTCTTGTGTGTGTTACGTCTTGTGTGGGGGTACGTGGCAGTTTGTTTTGACATTGCGCCGTGTGTCCTCCTGTCTCTTGCCTTGGCCCCGCCCCCCTTGTTTCCCGGTAATCTCCCCGTTAGTGTTTATCCCCGTCACCTAGCCGTCACCCTCCCTGCGTCATCATCCCTTGTTAGTGTTCCCCTTTATAAGCTCAGTGAATTCCTCGTCCTGTGTCAGATCATTGTTGTATTTGCCGTTCCTTGTCTTGCCCTGCGTTACCCTCATCTGGAACTTTGTCCTTGCTGTGATCCTGCCCTGTCATGTTTCGTGAAGTATACGTTTTTGTTTCTTTTTGAGTCCTTGAGTTTATTCCCCCTCGTGGGAAGTGTTCTGTTTGTTTTATTATTAAGAATTCCTGTTTTGCCCCATTGTGTGTTTTGTGTTTACGTTTAATAAAAAAACAATTTTTTTGGTTATTTAGCTGTCTGCGTCTGGGTTCTCTGTCCGCAACCCTGACACTAATGGCAGCCAAACAATGTATGTCATGGTCCTGCCTTCTTGCTTATGAATTTCTAGTCGTGTGGCAGGATCGGGACAGAGCCCTTAGGTTATTTGTGAGAAGGCCATGAGATGTTTATGTTTTTGACATCCCATGTGTTTTCTCGTGTCTTGTCATTGGCCCCGCCCCTCTCGTTTCATGTATTGCTTCCCTGCCGTTTCTAATGTTTCCCACCTGCCCTGTGTAATTATCCCTCGTTTGTCTCTCCTTTAAAATGCCCTATTGTTTCATTGTCTTGTTGCCCGTGGATTACGTTGTGTATGTGTGTGTTTGGTGAATGTCCTCCGTAAGTGCTTCTCCATGAGTTCTCGTCTTGTTCCTGCCTTGTAAGGGTGTGCAAAGCAGCCGGTATTTGTATCTGTATTTGTATTTGTTGAGGGGGGAAAGTATTTGTATTTGTATTTGTATTCGAGTAAAATTCAAAATAGGCGTAAAAATCCAGTTTTTTTGCGTTACACTTCTAATTTACGTTATAGTGTACGTAAACAGAGCGAACATGAGAGCACCCGACTGCAGACGTCAATAATGCAGCGTAATGGAATAATCTCCCGATCAAACTCCGCTTCCTGAAAGTTATAAACTGCCTCTGGAACCCAGTTAAGGTACAAAAATCTATTCAACAAAAATAGTGATGCACGCAGTGAAGTCTTTTTTCGCTCAGCCGAGCCTTCTCTGTTGCTGTGTGGAGCAGCCTGTGTCAGTCACCTCTTTTACCCCCCACCCCCCCGACTCCTGAATGTCATTCACTCACTCACTCATGCGGGCATGCACTGCGGTCTCATGAGAAAACGCAGCTTTTTGATATAAAGTTTTTCTTGTTCCCGAATACAAATATTTTTTAAAGTATTTGTTCGAAATAAGTATTAGTAAAAAACACGCTATTTGTGCCTTTCCGAATACCGTATTCGGGTTTGGCTCCACCCCTACTGCCTTGTCTTTGGGATTATTATTTAACGTTTTGGACTTCCCTGCCTTTTACCTTGACGTTTGGTCGTGTTTTGTTTTGTTATTTCATTCTGCTGTTTTTGGCCCCCTCGTGGGAAGTTTTTGTTCTAGTTTTGTATTTTAGTTCGTTCTTGGTTTTGACACCCCCTCGTGGGTTTTTGTTTTGTATTTTTATTATTAAAGTCTTGTTGTTTTGTTAACCCCTTCACGCCTGCCTGCATCTGGGTTCTTTCCACCACACCATTCTTTGACAATGTAGACGACTGACTGAATCAACTGCCACAACGATTTATTTGCTTTTTCATCTTTTATAGCCTAGAAAACTCTCTACTTTAATGCCATAGTGTTTAGATATAATGTTAAATACTTTTTATTTATGAGTTGCTATGAATAAAAATCAAACATATGTATCAATGCAACTTTCATGCAGAAAAACCACTAAAAACCGAGTCGCATCTCAGAAAGAGCGCAAAATACCATACTGAAATCTTATTAAAAAATTGACATATAAACCAGGCCCGGTTCCAGCCAGGTGCAGAAGGGTGGACTAGCAGATATCCTGGGTGGGCATATACCCCAACCACACAGACAGTATAGCTGCAGACAAAATTAAGAATCCGTTTAAAAGTATTTTCCTTTTTTTCTGATAAAAATGTGTTTTGGTAAAATTATCATTTTTGTTTATTTCTGTGAACTTCTGACAACATTTCTACCAAATTTCATATAATTTCTTTTTATTTATTTGGAGAAAATGAACTGGAGAAACAGAAAAGATGATCTGTATTTTTAAAACAGAAACACAGCAAAAAACAAGTCCAGGTTTAGTTTTCAAGAGTAAGTAGCATGAGATCATGAAAATTACATTTCATGAAGTGTGTTATGTTGCCGTGTTTGAAAGTAAGCTGTCTGCCAAGTTGTAAGTCCGAAGGTGAATAAATAACAAAGTTATTGGCTTGTAAAAATGGGAGTCGACTCTGAATCATGCAAACAAGACATGAGCTAGTCCGAGTCTCTAACCGCCGCGTATCTACGTCACTACACATAGTCCCCTTGCTACGTTTTGCTGGGACTGCCGCGAAAACTTCACTAGTCTCCTCCCCCAAAACACTGTCGCTCATTCGTGATGCGTGTGTATCATGTCTAGAACCTGTGTTCTACGTTGTGAAACTAAGTCCGTCTTATTTCAACTACCAAAGGAAGAACTTCTGAGGGAACAATGGTTACAATTCATTTTTCAAACGATACCAAAGGAGTATAACCCCAGGGTTTTACTGTGCGCGTGTCATTTCACTGAAGATTGTTTCAATAATCTTGGTGCGTTCACTGCAGGATATGTGAAACGACTATCCTTGAAAGAGGGGGCAATACCAACCTTATTTGGACCTGTTAGCTCCACCGAATAACAACCTGTAAGTGTTACTATTTATTTTTGTCTTAACTTCAAGAAATATTTGTTTACCTTATGTCTGTGTTTAGCTAATGCATATAACGCTATCATTAGCATGTACCGTTATTTCTGGGGTATTACAGTTTGTTTATCTTGCTATTAACTCTGCTAATTTAATTGTTCAATCTATTAACTCTCAAAGTATTTATTTCAAAAACTGAGTCGAGTACTATCTGTATTGTAATAACATCTGAAGATACGAACACCGTACACTGTATGCCGTGTCAACTAGTCCAAGACACATGATGAACGCGTTTGACCAATCACAACAGACTACACCATCTGACCAATCACATGACACCAGGCTAGCGGATAGGAGGGGACTAGACGAATGAATCGCGGAACGAATCATTTGAGAGTCAGACAAGAAGTATGGTAAGAATAACTGCCTATTATTACGACATAATAGTGTTTTTACACCTTGTATGTACATAAACTTGTTGTTGGACACTCCATAAACCAAAGTAGGACCTTAAAATGAAATAAGCCAGATTTTTAAAAATTTGTTTATTATCATGCTCTCATGAATTTGTTGGAATTCAACAAACACTGCAGTATATGACTGCAATACATGCAGGATTTAAATGATTTATGATTTTATAAATATAAAAAAGGCATTCATTACAGAATACTGCGAGTTTAAAACAAAAAAATATTGTTGATTATTGCCTCTTATATAGTAATTGTGTGTAAATTATATAGTAATTTTGTTGATGTTTTACACCTTAATTAAAGCGGTTATGTAAACTGGACATAAATAGAAGCCTACAAAAGAAAGCGGGCTAAGAACATTCCCCATCACTGAACGATCACTGATTTCTGTTTAATTTCATTTAATGAATTGAATGAATTAATCTTATTACACTGCACAATGAACTTTACATTGTGTCTGCTATTTTTTATGTGGTATCGTGAGCGCACATCGCGCCTAAACTAAACTATTTTGCACATTGTTTCGCTACCACCTGCAGTGTGAATTGGGGTGTTTGAGATGGAGAGACACAGATTTATTTCTGAAGCGGGAGCTTCGGAAGATGGAGCTTTCAGTCATTACTGAAAGTCAATAGGTTAAAATCTAGCCTATACTGTATATTGCAAGCAAATAATAGCTGTTTGTTAACAGCACAAAATAAGACCGCAAAAACAGATAAATGAATCTGATTTTACTGCACAATTAATTTTACATGCTTAATTTTACATATGTGCAGTGCGTCTAAAATTCCCTTTGCTTCCAGTATTTTGCTTCCACCTGTAGCATGTAGCATGCTTCAAACTAAAGCCAGAGCAGTGAAGTGAAGAGTGACGTTGCTTTCAGCCAATAGAAAATACAACAATTTTTGGTGTTATTTTTTGATTCTCATTGGGTGGGCAAGACAGATGTTTAGGTGGGTTCAGCCCACCCCTGCCCATGCCCATGCCTAGAGCCGGCCCTGATATAAACACAAAATTATGTCAAATTTCCCTTAAGATCAAAATTCCCCATAAGAAAGTATCCTTGTAAAAGTAGTGTGTGTTGTGAACGTAAACAGTTGGAAAACAAGAACGAGAGAATGAGATGGGGTGGAAGGGGTGACAACATTGCAAATGCATCCAGTTTGTTGTATGTTATTTGTATATTAAAACCAATGCATAATTCATTATTTATTATTAAGAACAGCAACTGATTATTATTAACAGTTTCAATAAATTTCATGAGACTAACTGAATGAAACTTGATGATTAGAATAATTCAGTTTCTGGCACTGGCAAGGGTGGCACGCAAGGTAGTATTCATGGCTTCTTCCTATAGAAACTAGTGTCAAATTCCCAATAGCACCACCTGCTGTTTTGTAAGAGGAAGTTGCACATGCATTTATGAGAAAATCTGCACGATCCCATTTGTGAGAAAATCTGGACGTCACATTTGTGAGAAAATCTGCAAGGTCACATTTGTGAGAAAATCCGGATGTCACATTTGTGAGAAAATCAAGCTGAGAGAACCTCATAAAAAGGTGAGACTTAAACACAGTACATTTATATGTTACACCTTTGCATTTTCTCTCGAATTGCATTATGTATTTGTAAAACGCTTTCTGTTTGTTTAGTTGTTGAGTTTAGTTTCTTTTGCAAAAAAGGTTGCGTTTGTTTGCAAAACGCTGGATTTGTTTAAGTTTTGGCACAATTTTCGCTTCATAATATGGGGAGCTGCAGTGATTGATGTAAAAAGACTAAATTGCAATGAAAGGGGAGACAGCCTCTCTGTGATGATTCATTTTGGTGAGGAAAAGCTGCCAAATAAAGTCTTTCTGCCATTTATGAGTTTTTCGGTAAGGCTCTATGTACCCCCTCCTCTAAGATGTTTTAAATGCCAAAAGTTTGGGCATGTAGCGGCGGTATGCAGAGGCAAACAGAGGTGCGCGAGATGCGGGGAAGAACATGAGTATGGAAGATGCGGGCAAGAAGTTAATCCCAAGTGTTGTAATTGTGGAGGGGAACACAGTGCGGGATATGGAGGGGAACACAGTGCGGGATGTGGAGGGTGCAAGGTGAGGAAACATGCAGCTCAAGTTCAAAATGTCAGAATACAGGAAGGATTGTCATACTCTGAGGCTCTTAAAAAAGTAGTAAAGAATGTGGAATCAGGAGACAAAAGTAAAGAAATCATACAACAAAAGATGGAAATGGCGAAGGAAAACACAAACGAGAATTTTGGGATTAAGAACAATGTTGCATTTGTTACTTTTATGGCTGAAGTAGTGAATTGAAAGCCGGACAGAAAGAATCAGAATTATAATCAAAGCAGTGGAAAAGTATCTAGAGATTGAAGATATTTAAGTGGATATGATTAATGAGAAATTAAAGATGCAAACAACATACACTCAGCAGGGATGTGGTGGAACATAATGGTGCTGTTAATATTCCAGTAGAATGCGAGAAGCTTAATAGCTAATGGGCAAGAGTTTAAAAAGTTCATTTCTGATTTAGGAAAAAAACCTGATATTATATGTGTTCAAGAAACATGGCTCAAACCTCAGTTGAATTTTGTTTTACAAGGATATGAGGTAATTCGGAAAGACAGGAAACAAGGTATTGGAGGTGGGATAGCTACATTTATAAAACAAGGTGTGGGATATAGGAATGTTGAAGAGGGGACAAGGAGGTGGTAGTGATGGAAGTCTGGGAAGGGAGCCATAGTATTAAAGTAATTAATTTTTACAATCCATGTGAAAAGTTAAGCAAGGAAGTATTGGAAAATATAAGAGGTAACACAAATCAGAAAGTAATATGGTGTGGTGATTTTTAACTATGTTTAGTTAAACTAAATTAACACTTTATAGTGCAGTTTTTATTTGAGTTTGCACACAATTATCAACTCTGAATTTGGCAGTTAACAGTGATATTAATATTTGTACTGTTTTTCAAAAATATTTATAGTTTTATATTTATATTTTTGTTGAAGGTGTTTGCAGAGTTAAATAGAAAAGCCACAACGAACCTGCAGCATGGATTTTCTGATGCATTGGATCGCTACACACCACGCTCTTCACAATCACAATCTTCAAGTCCAAGAATAGAGGTGTTGAAGAGAGTTTATGCAGCAAATTCATTCAGGGGTGAGTGTACTCAGCTTTTCAAACTTGTTTATTTGTTATGGTGAGTTCACAAATAGCTGAGTTTGTATTTTCTAGAACTTCATGAACATGTAGCATATACTGAAGCTCTTGCTGCAGAATAGTTGTCAGTGGTACACACAAACAGGACAACAGTGACAGCTCATTTTAAAGGGATAGTTCACCTAAGAATGAAAATTCTGTCATGAATTACTCATCCTCAAGTTGTTCCACAGCCGTAAGACCTCACTTCATCTTCAGAACACAAATTAAGAAATTCAGTTTTAAAAAGTCAAACTTGCACTCAAACGCAGAACGTTAGTCAAGACATTAAAAGTTAAAATAAGCCGGTGTTCTACATCAGCTCCACATGAATGCATTGTATGCTCTCATGGTTGAGTGTTGAAGACTGACATGGAAGAGGAAGTTGTTGAATGAAGTCTTTTTTTGTTTGTTTTATTGCACACGATAAGTATAGTTGCTTCATAAAATGAAGGTTGAACAACTGGATTCACATGGATGTCTTAATGATGTCTTTACTAACATTCTTTGTTTTCATTGGATGTTGTGTTGCTGTCTATGGAGGAGTCAGAAAGCTCTTGGACCTCATCAAAACGTAATTTGTGTTCTGAAGATGTACAAAGGTCTTACGATTGTGGAACGACTTGAATGTGAGTAATTCATGAAAGAATTTTCATTCTTTGTTAAACTATCACTTCAATCACTTTAGTAATTAATTACATCCCAATTAGTAACTTTTTGCTGGATTGTCACTGTCAAACAAAACGGATTATTATTTTTTATATACCCTTTGACAAACATGTTTGTACTGAAACTTTTGAGTGCATAATCTTAAACTGTGATTTTAATTTTCCACTTCTAGAAACCAGATGTGACGGCAATGCACACACTTGTACACCAAGGCCTACCTGTTCAGCTTGGTGATGGTCCAAGTAACTTCAACTCATGTTTGGTAAGTTCTTATAGTTACATCTTAAAGGGATACTCCACCCAAAAATGAAAATTTTGTCATGAATTGACCCTTTGCAAAGCCCGCCCCATTTTGCTATGTCCAATATCAGCCAAAGCGCTCCCACTGCACCAAAGAATATTTATCGTGAAATAATCATTTCTGGAAAAAAATGACATGTACTTTCAGCCAAAAGCAATAAGAAAGTCTGCAATATGCATTTGAAGTAAATATTCAGGATGTGAAAGTGACTCAGATTAAAGTAAACAAAATAAAGATCGAAGCTCTAGCCTAACATACTGTGCTTGCTGTAACGACATAACGTCTGGATAGCGCCATTGGTTTTTGACAAGTTCAAGCAATGGTTGAAACTGTTATTAGTACCATAAAGATCAAATTTTACCTCCGATAAAATTCTGGCAATGTTGATGAGATGCAGTCCTTCAGTGTGGATAATATGATATAATATGTCAGTCTATGAGGTAAAACTCCGGACAAGTCTTCTTGTATGAGTCAGTTTTAAGAAGTCTTAATTGTTGTACATTATGAATATGACAACTAAGATTCCACAGTGAGATGACTTTTAGATGGGATCATATTCGTACAGTGCATAGCTCTACAGTGGATCGAAAAAGTCCAACCAGAAAGAACTGTGATATGCAGTGATTCCATGGCTGCGCTCACTAGTCTACTAAGTGGTAAATCTGAAGCTAGGCAAGACTTAGTATTTGAAGTTTTACAAAGTTTGTTTAGAATAAGGCAGTTAAGGATAGAGGTACATTTCCTCTGGGTACCTGCACATGTGGGTGTGGATGGAAATGAAGAAGTAGATTTACTAGCAAAGAAAGCATTAAATCATCCACAAGTAGAAATTAAATTAGCTTCAAGTAAAGATGAATTCAAGAGAGTGATATCATCTGAAGTAAGTAAGAAATGGCAAACGTTATGGAAAAGTGGGTTTAAAGGAAGACATCTTTTCCAGATTCAGGAGTATGTTGGAAATGAGAGGAAAAGATATGGAAATAGGAAGAAGCATTTCTCCAAAGAAATGTGGAGAATTAGAAACAGTGAGGCATATCCTTAATGAGTGTTCTGCATATGAAAGGGAGAGATTCCAATTAATACAAGAATGAGGACGGTTGGGGGTGGATAATATCTCTTTAAAAGTATTGTTAGGAAACGGGTCAAGGCAATCAAGAGTACATGAAATATTATTTAAATACCTAAAAAACACAGGAACATAATTAAATATAGGAATTAAAATACCTTTTTTACTATATCTTCCTTCCAAATCGAAGTACTCTCCACACTCCAGATCAGTAGGTGGCGGTAATGCACCTTTTCGTGGGTTTGCCAAACCGTCATAAAACACAAGAAGAAGAAGAAGACTGTTGCGACTCATGATGATGATTAGTCGAGATTTGCTAACACACAATTCCCTAAAAAGCAAAGAGGGTGAGAATGGTGTTGGGGCAAACAGCGTCACCGACAGTCACCACATCGTTGTCGATTTCGAGGATAAAAACAGAGGTCTTGAAGGCGACATGGACATGGACATGGATATGGGTATATTTGCTCCTGTCGAGTCCTCCGACTGTGAGGAAGATGATGAAGAGGAACGCTCCCGGAGAACAAACAACGGAGAGCTAGGTTTGGATTGTTTTGGTTGCAAAACGTTTAAAGTAATAAAAGCTTACCTTGGTCAGTAACAGCAGATCACATTAACATTTATTTTACTGTGTAACAGATTATGTGTGTTGTTTTTTTATGTCATTGTGTTGTATAAAGTTTTTCAGAACTAACTTTGGTTTTTATTGACTTTTTCGCAACATCCAGCGGGTGTGTGGTTTTTTTATTTTACTTATATTAGTGGATGTACCATTTCAGAGCTGAGGGGTAAGAACTTAGATGCTCACTAAAAGATTCAAGTTCCCCTCTGTTTTTGTCTTGGTAACGTTACTAGTAAATAAAGTTGATTGTCTCTTTGCAGAATATAATAAAATGTATTACCAGTTTGAAAGGGTTTAATGTAAATTATGCGCACTAACATTACATTTGCAAGTCTGGTGATGTAGACATTCTTTTTAGAATTTGCATACTATCCATCCTAAATAGTATTTGAAATGAGAATTAATACGTCCCAAATCTTACTATTTTGAAATGAGTATTCTCAAAGTAACCGATGGCCCTGATAGCACACGTACATCTGGCAGACATATATTTGATGTCTGCATTTACATCTGCAAGACATTGTTTGCTCATCTGCAATGCATCTCTGAGACGTCTAGATGTCTGTGAGATGTTCATGATTTAGAATGGATGTAAAACTGCTTTGATGTTTATCAGATGTTTTTACACAGCAGATGTTTCCCAGACCTCCAGATCTTTAGCAGACATCTTACAGATGTACCTGTGCTATCTGGGGAATACTATTTCTGGTGGAATACTATTTCTGGTGGAAATTCGAAATGTAGATCTATGAACACTCGAATGCTGATTTTACCCACAACTCACCGCGAGAGGGCGGAGTTTGGTGACACCAGACTGCATTTAAAAATATATAAGTAATGCTTTACTAAATAAATTAATTAAATGATTCAGTAACATTACACACATTTGCATTTTGATACATGCTAATGTTAGTGATCAAACTGTTGTCTAGGCCAGGGGTTCCCAAAGTAGGGGTCGGGACCCCCCGGGGGTCGCAAGGCTGCGAGGGTGGGGTCGCAAGATGATTTCCAGAAATCATTTTTTTTATTTTTAGGAATTGCGTATTTAATCAATAAGTGTAACAAAACATAAAAATAGTAGTTAAGTAAAAAATAAAACCATGCAAATGAAAAGCCATCAGCCTTTTGGAATTTGCACCCCCTCGATCGTGACCCCTGAGGTGATTACGTCACATTAGCAAACGCATTAGGTCAGGTGCAGCAAGTCAATTTACAGCACCACGTTAAACATTCCCATATGTGCACGCTGATTATTTTTCAGGCTTTAAGTTTATGATGTTTTTTGGTTGAAATATCGACCAAAGCAACGCAGGGAGGCCAGCGGAGAAGCGCCACAGACAGAAAGGCCATCGTCCTCAGGTACGAAAAGAGGCCGGTGTTCTGCCAATTTATGCATCCCTATCAAATTTTGCTACCTCCATACAAAACAGGACTAACCCCTCCCCCAACCCAACCCTTACACCTAAATAACCCCTCCCCCAACCCAATCACAACACGAGGGTAGCACAAATTTATGGGTAGCATAAATTGGCAGAACACTGGCGTTTGCATAAAGAGGCACATCCATCAGCACCCAAATCAGTTTGATGAAATTTGACCATCTGTAGTAATAGTTCATGGTTTATGTATAACAACAAGTAAAATAATGAGTGAATAACTATAAAGTCATATTATGTTAGACTGTGTTCTTTTGTGTTGTCATTATGCGCTTGTTTGGATAGACCTAATTAGAGCATGTGCACAGTTGTGTGCAATGTTTGTATACTTTAGCCACCTCCGAGGATAGTGGGGGTCTCGAGTCCCTGGCACTGTTATTTTGGGGGTCGCGTGTTGAAAAGTTTGGGAACCCCTGGTCTAGGCAACTGCGGTCGCTTCTGTTTTGCATTTGTCCCACACACTACCCACTTCTGAAAAACGTAACAATGCTGGTCCAGCCACAGATATCAATAGGTCTGCTGTCAGAGTTCATATAGACTTAAAGACGTCTGTAAGATGTTTATGGTTAAGAATGTATGTTAAACTGCTTTTTTCTAAGATGTTTATCAGAACCTCCAGGGCTGCGTTTACCAAAACTTTATTATTGCTACGAGTACGTCGTTCTTAAGTATATATCGCTACCACTCTTAAGGTATAACTTAAGAGAACGTAGTTAAGAAGGTTTCGGGAAATGCAGCCCTGATCTTTAGCAGACATCAGATTACAGTCGGTCGCAATGCATTTGACTTAATACCATGTTGTAATGATATTCAAATGCAATCACATTCATCCCCAGTTTCTGTCACAGATAACACTGAAGATGTTGATCCCTCTGAGGAGCCTTCCAGCAGTTTTCAAGGATGTCGTAAAAGGAAATCAAATGTTTTGGCAGAGCAGAATGCTGAGTGTAGTGAAGCAGACAAGGTATGTGTGGACATTGTACAGATATGATATTCTTTGTGAAGTCTTTAATATTGACTAATACTGACAAAGATTGAAATCACAGTAAATGAAATCAAACTTTGATGCTCCTAATCTTTAAAAACCTTGAGCCAGGGTTTTACACGTTGTTAAGGTGTGATATTTGGTATTTAAAAACATATCGTCGCTGTCGGGCGGAAACCTCCTGTCCAAATTTGGTCAATTTCATATTTTTTCACAAATCGATGCTATTGGTCAGTCCCCGTGTGTTTCTGTTGTTTTTACAAATTATTAACCAATCTAAAGTGTTGAAAATAGCTTGAGAGCAAATCTCTTAACTCCACTGGACACTTCAACTGTCTGAGAAGTCTCCTAACTCCACCTCTTCTTCACTCCGTGGGAGCTTCTCGGCATTACGTCTCCTGATTGAAAGTTTTTTAGACAACGAGTGACAATAGTTAGGTTAGATACATTTGAGTAGGCCTGTTTTGTTAAAAATCCATAGCTGTAATGCTTCGGTGCAGAAGGAAGCCCGTGAGCCACGAAGGTAAGTTTGCGAGCAGATTCGGCTAATTTCCGCCTATTAGACAGCCTAGTTAGCTCATCGTTTTTTCTATTACATCACTTATAGTTCTTAAACCTTTAAAATAGAGTTTAGGAAGATGTATGTAACCACAGTCGTTAGCTTTGGTTAACGATTGAAGCCTTTTCTCTTGTCAAGAGGCTCAACGCGACCGCCGACTTTATTTGCGTGCAGATTAATTTCCGCCTATATTAGACAGCCTGTTTAACGTTTTATTTTGGTATTGCATCACTCATAGCTCTAACATTTAAAATAGAGTTTAGGAAGATGTATGTAACCACAATCATTAGCTTTCGTTAGCTCTTAAAGCCTCGACAGCGACGATATCCGCCTTAACCAAGATTTCCAGATTTTTACGTATTATTGTCATTATGCATCACGTCTTCTCTTGCGATTTAGAAAATGGAATCGAACAAAGTGAGCAAGAAAAAGTGCATCAAATGCAACATGGCCATTGGTGTTGCAACCAAGGTTTGCAAGGCATGTGGAGAGGCACAACCAATGAGACGAAAGCTTCAGAAAAAGATTAAAAAATATGATGAAGCCTGGGCCAGTGCTCCGATGGAGAACGGGAAGTTAAACAATCTATTTGATGAAACAAATCTCCTGGTAAGACAGAAAATCGTTTGGATCGTATAGATTTTGTTTACATAAAAATGTTCCTTACTAGTTTTCTACTCAAGATTATCTGATGATGTAGTCATGTTTGACTCTTTCAGCTTCACAAGTGGCAGCTGCTGGGCATGTACCCGCTTTTCCTGTTGGGGGGAAAGAGACGATCTAAGACTGTGACCCAGTGCCTGTGTCCAATCAAATTTAAACACCCCCAGAATAAGGAGGCACAGGACACTATGCGGCAGATTTTTGTTAGGCTGATAAACGGTAAAGCTAATTGAATATTGTCTGCACAAAGGATATGCTAACTATTGGTGTTTTAAATGATCAACACTTACATTACTGTTTTTCATTGTTAGCTCAACAAACAGCCCTCGAGCCAATTGTCACCAAAGCTCCGGCCCAGCCACCAGCCCCCCAGCTACAACTAATCCAGCCTCAGAGGGCCCTTCAACCTGTGATCCCATCTTTGGTCGCACAGCAAGTACCCGTCTTTCAGTCTTTAGTCCAGCCACTGGCCACCCATCTACCAGTCACCCAGTCTCTCTGCTCTACACCTCCCACTGTCAAAGGTAAGTTGTTCACCGAAAAAAAAAAATCATGTTAATTATCATGTCATAATTTGATGTTAAAGGGGCTCATTTTGGACACACCTGAGCAATGTTTTTAGGTAGCGAAGGAGAACTGAAGGCTTTCTTATATTCGCTGTATATAGTAGGGGTGTTGGGAAAAATCGATTCACCTAACTATCGCAATTCTTTTTAAAACGATTTAAAAATCGATTGGTTTATCTCAGAATCGATTAATTTTTTTATTTTACTTCTCCTAAGCGGTGGTGGAGTTACCACTTTTATTCCAACAGAGGGCGTAAAGCATATGTTTGTATCTGTATTAGACGACGTCGTATCCGTTTTAAGATGGCGCGAGGACGCAAAAATCATGGATGAGTCAGCAGATCAAAGCTCGGAAATTATTTCGGCACCTTCACGTTTCAAATCCCAAGTGTGGAAACACTTTGGATTTTACACTTTACCGGGGAAAGCAGCACTAGACATGACTAAAACGGTATGCAAACTCTGCCATACACTTGAGTTTCATGGTTCAAGGTACTTTTTAAAATATACACTGTGTATGTGTATGCTCCTGAAATAAAAGTTCAGAAAGATGTGATGCATTGTTTTTGTTAATATGACTCATAATATACGTCAGGGCTATTCAATTAGTTTGTCATGAGGGCCAGTTCATGAAAAGCATCCCAAATGAGGGGCCGGAGAGATATGGCTTGCAATATGAGGGATGACACAACAACAATAAGAAATCCATTTGATTTTTTCCCAAATTCCGTTTTTTCTGTTTTAATTTTTCTGCTTTTTCCGTCCTTCACTATACAATAGTAATATATTTGCCCACATGAAAAAAATACTTCAGTATACTACAGTATTCACTTATAAACTATATTAAAAGCCTGCAGTAGATACAGTACGTTGAACCATACAGGGGAAAATAGAAATAGAAATAATAGAATCTTACATGATACATTTGAAAGATTCTGTGTCATTCCGCGTTATACAGCAAAATCTGTTCAATGCCTGAAATCCTTGATTCAATCTTAGGGCCGTGTATGTTGTATTTTTACATTTTTGCCCCATAAGACAAACAAAGTTTTTTCCTACATTTAAACATGCTGATGTTGTATGTTAAACTGCACAACAACAACATCGGTGCATTGTAAGATGCTCAAGCAGGCTTTTCTACATTGAAACATGTTCATGTGTTGTATTTTAAAACTGCATAACAAAAAAGGAAACTTCAGTGAGTGAAACAACATTAACCTACACAGGCGCTATTCTCCGACACGCTATTCTCCGCCCTTGCCTCTGTACTTTTGAAATGGTGGTCCTATTCGTGCTAGCAAAATGTCAGAAATGAAACTAATAAAAGTTACCATCCGTCATCGTCCTGTTCACCGCGTCCCACAGGAGAGAAGGCTTGCGAGTCGCGCTACTCGCCTAACGTCACGTGACTCCTGCTTGGTGTTGGTACAGCTCGTGCTGAATGGAACAGGCGTGCGTCACTTCAGTACTGTAGGGTCCGTTCCCGACTGAACTACATTTATTATAGAGATTCTTTTTCACACTATGCTACTTGAAGGGCCGGAACAAATTACATCGAGGGCCGGGTTCGGCCCGCAGGCCGCCAATTGAATAGCCCGGATATACAGTCTCTTCAATGGTATGATCAAGTATTTTCCTAATCTTTAATAAGCAAACAAAAATCACAATAAATTGTAATATCGACTCGCAATAGTTATATAATCTCAATACTCAATAATCGCAATATATATTGAATCGGCACACAAGTATCGGGATAGTATTGAATCGGCAAAGTAGTGTATCGTTACACCCCTAGTATATAGTAACGTGTGGTCTTGTTTTGGGATCTGTCATTTAAAAGAGGCAGGGTGGAAACCTCATATCTCCAAATTCAATGTTACAATGTAAATCAATGCTGTTGGTCCCATTTACGTCTATCTGTGGACTTTACAATTATTTAAACAGTGAAAAGTGTTAAAAATGGGCTTAACCTTGCAACTCTATCGGATCCCTTAAGTTGTCTGCCAAACCTGGTAACTCCGAATCTCTATTTTGCATGGAAGTGCCGCAAATGGTCAAGCGCAAGGTAAGCAGTGATCTGTGCTGTTGGGTAAATGTTATAAAATTAGGTGGTTGCAAAATCTATGTCAACATTTGTGATGTATACATGGAATAGCTACGTTCACACCGCAGGCCTTAATGCTCAATTCAGATTTATCACTCAGATCAATTTTTTTTTCATTTGGCTGTTCACATTTTTTTTTTAATCTAACTTATTCTGATGTGAACTGGTCACAAGCTCCGGCTGGCCGATAGAGGGTGATAGGGCTCCACTCTCATTGTGACACACATAAAATAACAACCGTGAAATGATTAATATACATTGACATTTTGAGATATGATATGGTATTTGATAGACAGTCATCTGTTTGAAATATATGCTTGGCCTATATGTCCTCCCTGCTTGTCTTCATGTCCCAAACGCAGATTTTGGACTCTAGAGAAATTGTCCCCAGGAGGCGGGTCCATGTACCGTAATCAGCCAATTACTGATTCAAGAAATCGTGACATGACATTTAATTTAACCAAGAGAAGCTGAGATGGGTGATTCATTTATTGCCCCTAAGCAACTGTGATTGCGATTACAGATGTTAAATGTGGTGTAACCCCCAGTTAACTTCCGGTTTGTGTTTGGCTAGTGTCTAATAGCATAACTATTTATATTTTATTTAATTCATGTTAATATTCATTTGTATTAGTCTTACTGTATCGTAATTGTATTAAATAAACGATGTGTTGAATTTTGTTGCATGTTCATTTTATTAAATAAACAATTCGTTGAATGGGTCCTGAATATGGTCACATTTAAACAAACCGTATGGGACATTGACATGTAGCGGTTGAGCTTGGTATCAGAGTCTTAAGTTTAGCCAAGTAACAGTTCGTTTCAGTTTCTTTTGATTGTTATCAGTAATAATCTACAGGCACTCTATTGTTCGTGAATGTGTACCGGAAGTTTAGTTGAGGTCACAAAAGTGCGCATGCGCAGTAACGTTTGTTTATGTTGTTTAGATGAAACCATCTATAATAAGGTAATAAAATTGTAGCCACATGATTCTGTGGGACATTGTTGTATTTAAAAGGATTCTAAAATCTGGGAGTGTGCGATCCTCAGTCAGTGTATGATGCCCAGTTTTTCTCAGCAAACGGTCAAAAAGTCGGCAAGTGTGCAATGCCTAGTTTTTGAAAATCTGTTTAGATTTAAGTCATGTGGTGAAGCATAAATCCTTCAATGTAAGTGGGCTCTTGTGAATAACTTGAAAACAAACCGGAATATACAAAATTTCGCAAAAGAACAATTGAAAAACAACCAACAAAATGCAACTATAAAGGGTGTTTTCAACGCGGTTCTGCATGGAACGGTCGATGTTGGGCATCGGAGTTCTGTGGAAAGATTTGAGTAGTCTGCTCTCATCGGTTGCTCTGTGTGGCAGCACATAGAGAGCAAGATGTCGAATGTTTACGCATCATGCTGCGGTTACACTAGAATTTGCATTGACCTCAATTCCTATGGAAGTGAGAGGCTAATGTGATTTACTTTTCCCATCAGTAATACACATAAACTTTTTTGTTGTTTTTTTAAGATTCCCATGATGGGACTGATGATGGTACAGTTGGAAGAAGAAAGAGCATGCCAGAAACTAATAACAAATATGTGCAACAAATGAGAAGAATGATGGGGCAGTCCTACGTTGGGATTAACAAGAAAGAAATGGTTGAGAAGCAGCCCCGGGTGATGGGAGCAAGATGTCAGTCAGCTGCGTGTGTGAAGTCCTCTAAGCATCACTGCAGTTCCATTGAAGAGGCAGACAGGGAGATCATTTTTAAATGCTTTTGGGAGTACATGAACTGGAAGGAGAAACAATTGTACGTGCGCAGTTTGGTAGACGTCATCCCAGTACAGAGGAGAAGGGGGCTGTCTTCAAGAAGGTCATCTACTTATATCTTCTCTTTGGAAGTTGGTGGACGGAAACGGAGAGTTTGCAAGAGAATGTTTTTAGCAACGCTTGGAATAGGGGAATGGTCTGTTCTTAACTGGGTGCAAGGCACAGAAAATACACAGCAGAATGCAGCATCATGCCACAGAGGTGAAGATACTGAGTTCACGAGTTTTCTACAGGATTTTCCTCATAGTTAAAATGCACTACTCAACTGCTGACAGTGTTGAAGAATCAAGCATCGTGCTCTGAGGATCACACACTCACAGACTTTCAATTTGTTTGGAATTGAACAGCCTCACACAGAAAAGAATGAAACAGCATGGATGTGCCAGAGGTGACCGCATTGCCCAAAAAGTGCTCAAAAGGAAAAACAAGTCAAGCATATTTGGATGCAGTCTTAGTTGGGTTGACATCAATGGCATGAGTTCAGCTAAAAATCATCTTTTGTGTTCTACTTGGATGTTCAATAGATGATTAAAAACATGTAATTTTTTTCTTGATTTAATGATGTACTACCAGTTTTCTCATTTCCTAAGTAGTGATTTGGGCCTAAGATTTTCATCCCAAAGTGGCAATATGCTCATGTAACCTTATAACTTCAAGAATTTGAAGTTGGATTCGTAGGAAGCATTATAAAGAGATTTTAAAATACCATTTTGTAAAGTATTGGTGTAAAGATCAACTTGACAGTAGTATTGTTGTAATTGTTCTACATATTGTTAAATAAATATTTAACTTCTCGATCAGTAATAATAAACCACACAGCATGTTTGTCTTTGTGCTTTTGATATCACTGTGCTGTGTTTAGTGTTGGTAAAAAGTGATGTGTTTTGTGGCCATAGCCTACCTGCTGACAGTAAGCAACAGATGTACATTAGCAGTCGGATGTAAGCATCTGAAATACTTATCTGAACATCTTATTAATTTTATTGGTTTCCTGGAAGGAGACAAATTTAAGTACTAATAAGAAACCTTAGCAAAAGGGGTGAGGTTAAAGATGGGTCAAGGATAAATGGCCGAAATTTCAATGGCTGGGCATCTTGGTATATCTAATAAAAAACCCAGTGTCTAAGAAAAATGTTGAATATTGAACAACGATATTTGACAAATGAGTTTTGTCTTAACAGGATACTCCAGAATTACTCCCCGCCAAGTTGTTCCAAACCTGTATACATTTCTTTGTTCTGTTGAACTCAAGGAAAGATATTTGGAAAAATGTTAGCAACTGAGATTTCTGGCACACCATTGACTACCATAAGCAAAATATGGGAGTCAAAGGTGCTCCAGAAATGTTCTTAAAAATATCTAATTTTGTGTTCAACAGAACAAGAAATTACATACTGTAATTTTATTACATGTGAAAAGAATTTTTTTCTGAGAAAAGAGGCAGGCTTGTTATGAAAATGTATGAACATGAGTCTAATTCCAGTTTATTTTCAGTCTTTTGGTTAACATCTAACAAAACCCTTTCATGCAGACAACTACAGTATCTCTTCAAATGAAAAAAAATTGTAATGTGTTTTTAATTTTCTTTTAAGAGCAATAAATCCTTATTAAGGTTGTCGTAAATCAGTGCATAAAAGGATGCATTGCTAATATATCTTGCTCTATAAACAAGATGCCACCGCTGTCAGATTTAAAGCTTGTATCTCCAAAACTGCCACTTTACAAGAAAACTTGGATAAATATTTGCAAAACCGCAGACAAACATAAAGGGTTACCAATATTAATGATTTATGGAAAGCATGAACATTTTGAGGTTTCATTCCAAGGCAACATTATATAACTGATTAATGATTGTGTTTTGTTATGTTATAGGGATCACAGATGATGACCTAATGGAACTAAGACGACTTGCACCTAATGCAGCTATTTTCACCAGTATGGACATCAGTGCCACTGCGCCGCTTACAGGTGTCCGTGACAAAGCCGTCCAGCACACGGTCCAAGTGAAAGTGGAAAAGTTAGACTAATTTCTCTTTTGCTCTGGTCATGTTGTTACCAATTCCAGTATATCACCAGATGGGACTGTGTTTCTACTATGAGTGTCTCAAAATGAAGCATGTGGATTTGCAAACCGTGCAACATTCCTAGGGATGGGTACCGATAACCGGGTATTAAAAGAGCCCCAGGGCTAATTTATGAAAGACCGGAGCATCGATAAGCTTCTGCTTTTGGTACTGGAGAAACACACGGCACGCGCAGCTTGTATCTGAATGCTCCGCTTTGCTGCGCGTCTACCCAAACAGGGCGTCATGGGCTGTTCAAATTTCACGAACGCGCGCTGCCTGTGTTTGAATGCTTTTGAAATTCGTCTCCGTTTAGCGTTACCAACAGATGGGACATGCGTGCAACCGATTCAATTGGATTAAATGATGTGACAACACATTTTGCTTATTTATATAATAATAAAAAAACTTAAAAACAAATAAATCAGCCCAAATATAATGTAATATTTGATAACATTGAGAGCTTAATAAGGCATTGCTTTACTTACATAGGACAAACATATAAATCGGTCCATTAAAACACACATTTAAATATTTCAAAACTTTTTTCGGTTAAGTTGCGGCCAACCCACTTCTTTTAATACTGCTTGTCTGAGCTGAATACAATTTATTTTACATTGCACCGCTGTATAGTCTTGGCCACCGTGCTGCAGCTCAGTTTCAGGGTCTTGGCAATCTTCTTATAGCCTAGGCCATCTTTATGAAGCGCAACCATTCTTTTTTTTAGATCCTCAGAGAGTTCTTTGCCATGAGGTGCCATGTTGAACTTCCAGTGACCAGTATGAGAGCGTGAGAGCGATAACACCAACTTTAACACACCTGCTCCCCATTCACACCTGAGACCTTGTAACGCTAAAGAATCACATGACACCGGAGAGGGAAAATGGCTAATTGTACTCACTTTTGTTGCCAGTGGTTTAGACATTAATGGCTGTGTGTTGAGTTATTTCGAGGGGACAGCAAATTTACACTGTTATACAAGCTGTACACTCACTACTTTACATTATAGCAAAGTTTCATTTCTTCAGTGTTGTCACATGAAAAGATACAGACGTGCTCAAATTTGTTGGTACCCTTACAGCTCATTGAAATAATGCTTCATTCCTCCTGAAGAGTGATGAAATTAAAAGCTATTATATCATGTATACTTGCATGCCTTTGGTATTTCATATAATAAAGCAAAGAAGCTGTGGAAAGAGATTAATTATTGCTTATTCTACAAAGATACTCTAAAATGGCCTGGACACATTTGTTGGTACACCTTAGAAAAGATAATACATAATTGGATTATAGTGATATTTCAAACCAATTAGTTTCTTTAATTAGTATCACACATGTATCCAATCTTGTAATCAGTCATTCAGCCTATTTAAACGGAGAAAAGTAGTCACTGCGCTGTTTGGTATCATTGTGTGAACCACACTGAACATGGACCAGAGAAAGCAAAGGATGGAGTTGTCTGAGGAGCTCAGAAAGAAAATAATAGACAAGCATGGTAAAGGTAAAGGCTACAAGACCATCTCCAAGCAGCTCGATGTTTCTGTGACAACGGTTGCAAATATTATTAAGAAGTTTAAGGTCCATGGAATTGTAGCCAACCAACCTGGGCGCGGCCGCAAGAGGAAAATCGCCCCCAGATTGAACAGAAGGATACTGCGGTAGAAATGGTAGAAAAAGAACCAAGGATAACTGCAGAAGAGATACAAACTGAACTCCAAGGTGAAGGTACATCAGTTTCTGATCGCACCATCCATCGGTTTTTGAGCAAAAGTGGGCTCCATGGAAGAAAAAGCCAGACTGGAATTTGCTAAAATTCATATTGACAAGCCACAATCCTTCTGGGGGAATGTCCTCTGGACAGATGAGTCAAAACTGGAGTTTTTTGGCAAGTCACATAAGCTCTATGTTCACAGACGAAAAAAAATCAAGCTTTCAAAGTGAACACCATACGTAAAGTGAAACATGGAGGAGGCTCGGTTATGTTTTGGGGCTGCTTTGCTGCATCTCGCACAGGGTGCCTTGAATCTGTGCAGGGCACAATGAAATCTCAAGACTATCAAGGCATTCTGGAACGTACTGCCCAGTGTCAGAAAGCTCTGTCTCAGTCGCAGGTCATGGGTCCTCCAACAGGATAATGACCCAAAACACACAGCTAAAATCACCCAAGAATGGATAAAAACAAAACATTGGACTATTCTGAAGTGGCCTCCTACGAGTCCTGATCTGAATCCTATGGAACATCTATGGAAAGAGCTGAAACTTGCGGTCTGGAGAAGGCACCCATCAAACCTGAGACAGCTGGAGCAGTTTGCTCAGGAAGAGTGGGCCAGACTACCTGTTAACAGGTGCAGAAGTCTCATTGAGAGCTACAGAAAACCTTTGCTTGCAGTGATTGCCTCTAAAGGTTGTGCAACAAAATATTTGGTTAGGGGTCCCATCATTTTTGTACATGACATTTTCATTTGTTTTATTGTTTACAATTTTATGTTGAATAAAAAATCAAAAGCAAAGTCTGATTTCTATTAAATATGGAATAAACAATGGTGGATGCCAATACTTTTGTCAGTTTCAAGTTATTTCAGAGAAAATTGTGCATTCTTCGTTTTTTGTGGAGAGGTACCAACAAACTTGAGCACGTCTGTATAATAAAATATTTACAAAAATGTGAGGGGTGTACTCACTTCTGTGAGATACTGTAAAAGCAGTATTATTCCATTCTTTCGTTCTTTATTTTTGGTCTTATTTAAAAAATATCATGATGCTGCTCTTTTGATTCTGCATTATGAAATAGTCGGGAAAAGCATCATGCAGCCATTATTTACAAGATACTTCAGCTGCTTCTTACATTCCGTGACGGGACTAGAAGTCTCCTTGGCTCCCTAACCATCTACGGGTGAAAAGAAATAAGAGTGTAGATAGATAGGCCCACCTTAGCAAAAAGATCAATAAAACATGGAGCATTGATATGATTCTAGGTATGATGCTAGAAGGGAGTTCGAGACACAAATTGGACAACTAAATATGACACTAGACAATTGTCAACTAGAAAAGGCTCAATTTCTTAAACAATTATTTGAAAATTACTGTGCTAAGTGAAAGTTTAATATGTAAAACGTACCAAGTATAGTGTAAGATCTGCTGTCCACACTCCAGTACAATTGGTGGCGGTAATACACCTCTAAGCTGGTTTGCCAACTACCATTAGAACCTATACACACTCCGGAGCAGAAGGTGGCGCTAATTCACTTACACTGGCTGTCAGCCACGGTTACAAAGTAACCAAGAAGAAGAAGTGTGTTGTGCACTGCTCGACTTCATGCTCGTCCAAACAGCGGTTCTCGCTTCAGGTAAACAATGCATGATTTGTGATTATTATGCAAGTGAACATGCATTGTCAAAATGTGATGTTTATCCTTTTTTATTGCGTTGTTAGGCGTTACATGTCTCGACGTGGAGGAATGTCTAAAAACTCATCAGATTTTCCAAAACAGTTTATTATTGCTTAAGCCAATTTTGTGCGCCTATAATTTTTTTCTGTGCATTAAATCTGGTATGTCTGTAATCTGTAGTGTCCAAAGTCGGTCCTAGAGGGCTCTGGTGCCCTGCAGAGTTTATCTTAAACCCTAATCAAACACACCTGAAGCAGGTAATCAAGATCGCACTAGGCAGATTACAAACTCCCAGACAGGTGTGTTGAGCCAAGTCGGAGATAAAGGCCCTGTCCCAAATGGCACACTTCACGTGGATTTGCGTTCTCGTGGACCTAAATTGCGCGTGCTCGCCAAGTCTACGAGTCCGTAGGTGTCCCATTTGTCTTTTTAGTGCTCAGAAGTCTGCTCGCGAGCGCCTCCCTTGTGCCCTCGATGCGGTCTTTGGCGAAGCTCGCATTGATGCCGACTCCACTGAAGTACCCTACCCAGGAATCCTTGCGAACGCCCAATCACAGAACGGATGGGAGGAGTGTCGTGGATGTCAGACATATACTAAACATGACGGATACATTTTTAAATGTATGTTTTGATCAAATTCAGATAAATATTAAATAACAACATAATGTGTTCTTAATATGCATATAAGTATAGTGTATACAAATAAATAAATATACATAAGCAGTTGCATTTACGTCATGCCAAAGGAATGCATTACAAACATACATTTCTATTGCATAATGCTCGGGTGGCATATCAACATATGAAATACAGAACTATAAAAACCCCAGCTCCTGTCCCAAGTAACAACAATGGGACAACAAGTGTGGTCGACTTCACGCGGCGCTGTGCAGACTGATCAGAGTATGGCAACAAAGTACCGCGAGAGTGATTAGAAAGCACCGCTTGCTCTTTCCAGCGTGATGACGTGATGAAGTCTGTCCCAAAATGCACTCCCATGTACACTTGTGCCTAGTGCCCTATAGGTCTGCACTTCCTGACGTCACCATGCGTGGACTCTGAGGAGGTCCACAAGACCGGAGTGCGCCATTTGGGACAGGGCCAAACTCTGCAGGACATCGACCCTCCAGGACCGACTTTGGACACCATATCATACTGTCTGGTATATTTACAGTAGCAATTAGCAAATGATATCTTATATCTCTTAATTTTCTGTTTTCTACAAAAAATCATCTATAACCCTTATATCTTTAATATTGACTCAGTAAGACCAGAGATTGAAATGAATTGTTTAAATCAAACTTTGATCCTCCTAATCTCATAAAATTAGACTGAGACCGGATTTAACTTTTTACAGGATCACTTGTTTGAGTTCTGTTTATCCGTATATATTCAATGATCAATAAAATACATTATTCTTATATTTACTACATTTACTTTCCAGTGTTGAAACATAACCATGCCAAAAAAAGGAAAGAGGAGTCAAGCTCAGAAAAGGCGCAGAAGGATAGAAGCTTTACTCCGCACAAGTAACGCTACCAACTATGCATCAGGTATGAATGAAGCAGCATCCCATTGTTAAAGTGACAGGTACAACATGTACTCCAATGCACTTATAATATGTACAGTAAATGTACTTACAATACCTTGATGTTAATAGCAGCCCATCATGAATGTAATGGGCTACACAGTTTCCACGTATATTGTATTTTACAGAAAGTTGAAGCAGTTTAGTGTAAAACAATCAATCAAGAGCAAAGAACAGTGTAGGGGTAGGCAGTATGACCAAAAATCATGGAATGTAGTCCTGATAGACACAACCTTATTTCTTTTTGATTTGTCGTCTTGACTATGTTATTTACATAAAGTATTTTAAACAGGCAATACGTATAACAAATAATTATGAATATATGCACAAACATACCTGTATATTGCAAACACATGTCTAGAGATGCTAAGGTTGTGGCATATGCTTTATTTAAATGCGAGCTGACTTCAATGTGCGTTGCACTGTTTATGGGATTACAGACTGAAAGAAAGTCAAAAGTATTTGTTTTGTTGGTTCATTGTTTATGTGGATTAATTCACATGTTTTCTCATCATATTCTCTGATGTGCAGGAGACTGAGTTAAAGTGATACTTCACCCAAAAAAGAAAATTCTGTCATCATTTACTCACCCTCAGATTGTTCCAATTCCAAATCTGTATACATTTCTTCGTCCTGCTAAACACAAAGGAAGGTATTTGGAAGAATGTCAGTAACCAAGCAGATCTCGTCCCCCATTTACTAAGATAGTAGGGAAAATAAATACTATGGGAGTCAATGGGGGATGAGATCTGCAATCTGAGGGTGAGTAAATGATGACAGAATTTTCATTTTTGACATTTTCATTTTTAACCACTCCCTCATCAAATTCTGCAGTATACACGAATAGAAAACACTCTTACTTGTTGACATTTTATTTCACAGTGACGGCATATACTGTCATATCACCCAGCTTTAGTTTGTGGATAGTTTTTTAAAACTTGTGCTCCTATGACATCTTTAAATATCCACAGAAGTTTCGATTTCTGAGAGTAGGGGCAGGTATGAGAAAATATATATTGCTGCGTCTTATGTTTAAGGATGATTCTGTATTATACAAACCAGATGGCAACCCTATTCTAACCTAGCTTTTAATGCAGAGGGTGTTGGCCGGATTTCTTGCTCCATTGTCTCTGTAATGCCTACGTCATAAACGGTCTAGTTTAGGCCTAAATGTGTCTAAATAACGAAAAGAGAGATTCATGGCTTTTAAGAATCAATATTGAGAACCGACCACATTAAAAAAAATCGTTTTTTGTCCCAGTGGCCTAATGGTACTTCTAATTGTATTTCAACAGTTAGTGAATACATGGGAATTTTGTTCATGTTATATCAGTGACAATGGCATTTACATCTTGACATCACACAAACTTGTAACGTTACAGTACGTTCATCTTACAGGGGAGGCATCCGTGGATCCAGAAAGTCCAGACTTTTTTCCCTCATTGTTTGAATATTCGGAACAGGATCAGGATATGGAAGCTCCAGACGTAATGGACAGGTAATCTACACACTTGAAAGTGCAGTAAGTGATTTCTTCCAAACATGTGAGTGAAACTGAAGATGATTGTAGAAAAGTGTATCTCAAGTGTGAACACCTTTTTTGTTGAGTGAATTTACTTTGTAGTGTTAATTCCAGAACGCCTTTTCTTCAAAATATGACTAAAGGTTGGATGCTCTCTCTGAAAACTGAAGGTGCGCTCATGTCTGGGATGTAAAGCATATATTTTGCCAGCTTGGTCAAATTTATATAAGCGTTATATTAATATATACTATTACAGTCTTGCAGTCACTACAGTCTTTAATTCAGACATTTCAAAAATGAAACGCCCGTTTTTATACATCCAGTCAATTTGCAGTGGAAAGTACAAGACGCTCCCACTTTTTATGTCTGTTCCAATAATCTGTAATCTGCACTTGTAAACAGGTCAGAATAGTGAAAACGTTCACCAGTTCCCATTCACTAGGACTTCAATCTCAAAATGTGTCAGTTTTTCTGTATTGGTCTATTAACAGTTAATAGCATGCTTGAAATAGACACAGATGTATGTTTTTGACCGCATGTTGGGTTGTGGATATATGTTAAAACCATACAGTATGTACACACTACTGTCATGTCACTTGATGTGTTGTTTCAAAGTTGTATGCACACGTGTGGTGTGAAAAACCATGTGACATGCAGTTATAAACTGATTCACTGCACATGCCAAATGTAAAAAAATTTCAAGGAGCAAAATATATTGTGCACACATACACAGTTGGTGGAAAGGGCTTAAGAGCCCCTACACTCTTTAAAAAAAGGTTCTTCAAAAGGTTCTTTGATGCCATAGAAGAACATTTTGGTTCCATAAAGAACCTTTCACATTTGAAGAACCTTACAGTCACAGTTAATTCTGTTACATAGACTAACACTGAGCTGTTGTATAGTCTTGTGCTTGTTTCATTTATTATTTTGTTTTGCATCAGCTATGGTAAAGATCTATTCATTTCCATTTCTGTGTTACTTAGTGTGTCAGTTGGTTTGAGGGCAGGGCGATGAAGAGATGCTGTTTGTTTGGATGCTAACTAGACCGTCAAGACCATTCTCAGAAATTTCTTACTGCACCTTTTTGACCTGCTGTTATTTTACCTGATTTTAGTAGTATATATTAAAGCGGGGTGTCCGATTTTTCTTAGCCGTTGTTGATGTTCAAATCACCAAAACAAACACACCCCTACCCCCATCTTTTGCTTTCGTCAGTGCTCGGCTAATGTCCGTCCTGTGCACTGTGCATCTCACTGCTGATTGGCTACAAGGTTGTTTTGGTACTCGGCCCGTATCAGTTGTCTAAAGCGTAATTGGGAAATCGGTTACCCCGCCTTTAACTAACATTTTGTTGTTGTTTTAGTTCTATCTTAAATAAGATGACAAGGAGGGATACATGTATACGCAAGTCCTCCTTCACTGAAGCTTCAAGGTCTTCCACTGCAGAGGAAGCAGAGGAGTTTTGTACTGGTAAGAACTACTTTGTCACTGCATGTGATTTGGAACAATACACACTGAATTAGAGAAAGTACATACTTATCAACCGTTAGATCAATATGTTCTGTATAGGGCGTTATTATCACGTTAACGCATTAATTAATTAACACTGAAATAATACAAAAAATATATAAAATAAAAAATATTTTATCGTGCATTAACGCAGTTTTTTAAAGTATTATTTTATTTCGAAAGTCCGTTGCTCACTGGCTCTCAAACGTACACTCAAACCATGGGTCACAGAAGGGATGGGATGTTGATCGGTACTGGCTTGGGATGGGCGTCACCAGGCGTCTCAACCAATGAGAGAAGTTCTCTTATAGATGATGTGGTCCACTTGTCCAACATTTAAGTTATATAAATGTTATAAATATTTAAATCTAAGTCTTGAAAGTTATTCTTTAACATTAGCATGCTGAAATGTTTAAGGCATGAAGTTATATAATAGCATTTATTTCTCTCAGATGAACAAGATGCCATGATCCCTCTAGAAATCTACAATAAACTCCAAGTCCAGCACCAGCAGCTTATGATAGAGTACATTGACTTGTGCACAAAATCTTACGCACTCCAAGAGGAAAATAACCAGCTGAAAGAAGAACTTTGCAGCAGGATGTTCTCTTTCAGCTCAATCCGAATGAAAGCTCAACAAATGCTTTTCTTTACCGGTCTGAGCACTGTCATTTTTGAGTGGTTGTTATCTAAATTGAAGGGCAACGTGCCGGCGATGTACAGCACGTTGAGCCTGGAAGATCACCTGTTAGTTGTGTTAATGAAACTGCGCTTGGGTCTAAGAAATGAGGACATCGCTTTAAGGTTTGCAGTAACAGAAAACGCCATCTCCAATATTTTAAGAAACTGGATCCGTATAATGGCACAGACATTAAAGCCAATGATTAAATGGCCGACCAGGAATGCAGTTCTCAAGAAAATGCCAAAATGTTTTCAAAAAAAGTATAGGCAGTGTCGGTGTATTATTGACTACATTGAGGTTTTTATTGAAACGCCAAGATGTATGATGGATCAAGCGCAGACGTGGTCAAATTATAAGCATCGCCATACTGTGAAATATTTAGTTGGGTTAACACCAGCAGGGGCGGTTTGTTTTTTGTCACCAGGCTGGGGTGGAAGTGTTTCTGTCAAAGAGATGGTATCAAATTCAGGATTCTTCGAACTGCTGGAACCAATGGATAAAATTCTGGCCATTCGAGGGTTTCCGATTAGAGAGGACCTTGTGGCATACCAAGCCACTCTTCATATTCCACATTTCAAAAAAAGCGACAAGCAGCTGTGTGCTTCTGAAGCTGGCACACCAGGAAGACTGTCGAATGTAAGAATACATTTGGAAAGAGTCATTGGGCGTTTGAAGAAGTTCACCATTTTGACATCTGTTATTCCACGTAATCAGGAAGACATCCTGGGTGATATGGTGACAGTGTGTGGGGCATTAACTAATCTTTGCCAGACGTAGTGCCTAGAAAATAGATGCACAGACGAGGGTAAAAAGAAGCAAACTGCTTACTGGCTGAGCAAAGATGGTGTAACGTGGTGCATTCCCAGGGTTTTATTGTGGGGTGTTTTTTTCTACCGATACATGATTTATATTAAATGCTTTTGATTGAGATTCTTTATTGACAAGGAGTTATGCATTGACATGTTTAAGTTTAACCTCATATGTTTCATGATGAATAATGTTTTTTTTTTGTACCCCATTGCTCTAGATGTTGAACATATTGCTCAGTCTTCAATTATTGTTTTACTGTGATGCGAGTCCACTTTGACGGATGTTTATATCAACACAAATAAATATTTGGGTAAAGGTTCACTAGGGGGTGTGGAATATATATATATATTTTTTTTTTTTTTAAATGAATTTTTAATGCAGTTTGACATTAAACATTAAAAATGTACAAAATCAATGTTTTAGCTTTTACTGGTCACTTTGTCAAATTAACAACATTGCAATTTATGTACATTAGACATTCTCTATATAAATGTTTAATGATCCGGTCTCCCAAAATAAAAGTACTTTAATCATTTATTCACCTTCATGTCATGCCAAACCTGTATGGTGGTAACCAAACTTTGACCCTTATTGACTTGTTCTATGGACACAGAGACATTTCTTAAAATACCATCTTTTGTGTTCCACCAAAAAGAAAGTCATACAGGTTTTGATTGACATGACGGTGAATAAATATGAGTTTTCCTTTTTAGGTCATTTTTCTAAAATGTTGAACCCATCAACCAAAATTGACAGCAGCAACGAGTTTTGAACAATTAACCACTGTTGTATTATTCCAGAACTCTCTTTTATCACTTGTTAGGGTTGTCTCAACCAACGCTTGTATACATCTCCAGGAGATTTATACCTTTAAGGTTTGCCTTTTGTGCCTTTGCATTCCCTACCAATCCAATTTCTATTCATCAGCCTGTCTCTCTAATAAGATCAAAACGCTTTTTGCCATGGCTAAACAGATGTTTGTCGTCAGTTTGGTTAAATGTGACAGTTGTGAGTGTTGTGAGAATCAGTCCTCAGTGCAGGAAGAATCTCACAGACAAAGGTTCCAGCGGTCAAAAGGTCAAACTTTATTCGCTCGAGCCAACAAAGTGAGATCAAATATCACCTGACAAATGCACATCTGACTCCAACATCTGTACAGAATTTACAAGCGGTTTACCACATTGTTACGCTATCTCTTTCTCCCTTTTGCTTGATTTTAACTGCAGCATGGGCTTCAGGGATTATGAAAGAATATGGTTATTGTTGGCATACATGATTCGTCATGATGTTTACCCAAACTTGGAAAGAAAGCTACTTAATGCTTTAAAAAGTCCCTAAAACTACTTGCATATTGTGAAGTAAATAAACAATCAAGTCAGTGTACGTGCTTGTGAAAAGTATAACTCCCATATATAAAATATTAGAAATTCGCCCATATGAGGCTGCATATACAGAATATTTACAGAATACTGATCTTTGTCTCTGTCATTGAAAAAAACTATTTTCTGCAAGTACACATTCCTGTAACACTGGCTACTGGCTGTTTGTGGAAGCGGAGGAGCCGCCTGGGCCGGGTTACTTTTTATTTACCATCATCATGATTTCATCAATGCAGTGTAAACCCTTATTCGGACGAGATAGATAGGGGTAAAGTAATGTAATTTTACACTGCCTAGAACACAATGCTTCTTCAAGAGACTATACAAACACAGATAACAAGAAATGACATGCTATTCCCATGAGGTCATTATTTCCGGACCTTGTTACAAGGTAAAAGACACTGTAAAAAATGGAACTACAAATGTTACATTTGTGCTTATGCATTTGGCAGATAGTATAACCCAAATATCGAAAATTATTTGTTTAATGTTGAATCAATGTTCATTTTCAACATTTAATGTAATAGTCTTTTTTATTTTAATGTGTTTTTTTGTTATTATAATAAATCTGGTATGATAACTTGTATGTATGTATACTGTAATGGCATAAAACTGTTGTTTTAAAATAGCATTTAAAGTTGAAATTAAATGTAAAGCCAAATCGATTATATATGTAAAAGGAAACATTATTTAATCATTTCTTTCTAGTGCACTGTGCCCATTTTAATTGCAGTAGAAAATTGAAGTGATTTCATCTGTGCTGGCTGTACTTTCAAACCTGCAAGCAGGTTTATTCAAGGTAAAGGTAATCAGCCAAGAGCCATAACTGCTTTGTTGTGTCTTTTTTCAATGTGGTTCCCTAACCAGTTTTGGTTGTGTGCAGTTTATTGCAGCATACAGTATTCGTGTAAAGAAAGAAGGCTACTTAAACTTTATTAAATGAGAATAAATGTCAATTAGCATTTTATTAGTTCAATGCAATAATGTGAACAATTAAAGAATACTTCAAAAAAATTATTAATTAGTCTATTAAAATATTATTATCCACAACATAACAAATGTATATTTTAATTAACAGACACTTATAATAATAAACATAACACGTGACTCTGTAGTTGTTTTTAAGGAACTCATATGCTGCAGCATTCTGACTATAACGTTATATGAATGCGGCCTGTGAGAGAGCCGCGGAGGAAAAAAAAGTTCCTCTCCAACATTGCTAACAAAATGTGTCTTCTCCCCGAAAGCTTGTGACAAGGATTATTTTTCATGCTAAATAACGGAAAAAAACTCTAATTCAAAAAATAATCATGATGTGTTAACATTTTTATCAGATCAAATGTAAGTATCCGGAAGATCACTATTTCGAGCTTTGATAAAGCGGATTGGAATTGTTTTAAAGAGTATTGTATTGAAAATTCTAAAAGATTATCAATGGAGGGAGATGTAGATAAATGTACAGAAACAATTACATCTATGATTATCAGAGCTGCATCAACATGCATTCCTAAGAATACCACAAAAAAAGGGGAAAAGAAAATGGTTCCGTGGTGGAACGAAGAATGTAAAAATGCTATTAAAGAAAGAAATCATGAGTTCAGAATTTTAAGAAAGCATTTGAGTCAAGATAACTTGATTGATTATCAAAGGAAGAAAGCAAGGGCAAGGGAAATAATTAAGAAATCCAAAAAAAGCGCATGGAGAAAGTTCTGCTCCTCCATTGGAAGTGAAGTACATCCAGACATCTGGTCAATGATTAAAAAGATGAGTGGGAAAAGGAAATCAGTTAATATCCCAGTACTGAGAGATGGAGAGTATGGCAATTACAAATAAGGAGAACGCTGATCTAGCCAAGAAGTTTGCAAGTGTGCATAGTGGAAGTCATTTGGATGAAATGCATAAACAGCGAAAAGAAGAAATTTTAAGAGATAATTCTGATGTAACAACTCTTGACATGGAATTAACATTACATGAGATGAAATTGGCCTTAGAGGGAAGTGTATACACAACCTTTTGGTAAGACTGGTAAGGACCCAACCAATGCAGGAAACTACAGAATTGCACTAACTTCTCATCTATGTAAATGGATGGAAAAGATTATTGTTCGTAGACTGGCATATTACCTAGAGCAAAGAGAATTGTTAAACCCATGTCAAGTGGATTTCGTAAAGGAAGATCTACAACAGATGCCCTAGTGAAAGTTGAAGCAGAAAAAGCAATCAGTATGAAAGAGGTTATGAATATAGTATTTTTTGATATTGAGAAAGCATATGATTCTATGTGGAGAGAAGGTTTAATGATTAAAATGCAGAGAATGGGTATTGAAATAATAAATAATCTGACATTCCGGGTTAAAATTGGAGATGCTTTATCAGAAGTTTTTAATATTCTAAATGGTATTCCTCAACGTAGTGTTATCAGCCCGATCCTGTTTAATATTATGATAAATTATATTTTTATGAATGTTGGTAAAGAAATTGGATCATCACTTTATGCAGATGATGGGGCTATATGGAAAAGGGGGACAAATATTAAACATGTGACTAATAGTAGGAATGCTATACTGAATATTGAAAGATGGTCATATGAATGGGGTTTTAAAATGTCAATCGAAAAGTCATGCTACATGCTTATTACTAGAAAGAAAAGGACAGATAAAGTACATCTTAAATTATACGGGCAAAGCATGGAAAGGGTAACAAAGTTCAAGTAGGGCTATGGTTTGATGAGAAATGTTTATGGAGGAATCAGATTGAAACAAGATGTAAAAAGGCAATAAACCTAATGAGGGCAATTACTGGGTATGAATGAGGAGCAGACAAATGATCACTAATGGATTTCTATAGGGCCTTAATACGGTCCTGTCTAGATTATGGGTGTATGGTATATGGAGCCGCAACCAAAAGTACTTAGGAAAAACTTGATCAAATTCAGTTCTGAGCATTAAGAATCAGTACTGGTGCAGTTAAAACAACACCTATCAATGCGTTGCTGGTGGAATCTAACCAGTGACCATTATATCTAAGACGGTCAAAATGATCATTGGCATATTGGGTAAAGTTAAAAGGATCAGGAGAGGAACAGCCTGCTATAAAGGTGCTAAATGAGTGTTGGGAGTATGCACAACAAAGAAAATGTAAAGGATTTGGTAGGAATATTCAAACTGTAGCTGAGGAATATGGACTAGCAGGGTAGAATATGGACCAAACACTGTATGGGGTAATGTTCCTCCATGGATATTCCCAGTGCCCAAGATAAACTTTCATTTTATAGAACAGAAGAGAGTATGGGCTGAAAGGCATGAGGATAATATTGGATATTTGTTTCAAAATTATGTGAAAATCAATTATTATAATTACATGACAATATTTACTGACGGATCTAAAAACCCAGGGAGTGAGCACGTAGGAGCAGACACCAGAGGTAAATGTTGAAATAAGCAAAAGAATTAATGATGGAGTATCTGTATTTACAGCTGAAATTGTTGCCATAATACTAGGATTAAGGCCTGAGAAAGTTGTAATTTGTTCAGACTCTGCTGCAGCTCTTAGAAGCTTGAACTCCAAAGAAACATCTAGAGATGATTTATTACTGGAAATATTTACAATAATGTTAAGAATACAAAGAGTTGGAACTGATGTACAGTTGTGTTGGGTTCTTGCTCATGTTGGTGTGGAGGGCAATGAGAAGGCAGATGAGACTCCAAAGAGAGCGTTGAAATTAAATGAGAATGAAATCATGAAAGTTCCATTTGGAAAAGGCGAGGCCAAATCATGAATAAAAAAGGCAGTGAGGGATGTGTGGCAGAAGAAGTGGGACACAGATAACAAAGGAAGACACTAATATAACATACAAGAGTCAATCACGGTGAAAACATATAAAGGGAAGTGTAGAAAAGAGGAAGTGGTTCTTGCAAGGTTAAGACTTGGACATACAGGATTAAAGTCAACTTTGTATTTAATGACAAAATGCGATTCTGATAAATGTGACGGTTGTAATGTACCAGAAAATGTAGAGCATGTCATTTTGTGGTGCAATAAATATAATGCAGAGAGGATCATTTTACGTGACAAGATGTATGAATTAAACGAGGATGGAATTTGGAAGGGATTTTAGGAAGGAATGAGGAAATGAGGGACTGTTGTAAGGCTCTATTTAGTTTTCTAAGAAATACAGGATTACATCAGAAAATATAGGTAGAGAATAATTTAAAAAAGGAAAGGAAATAAAGAGGACGAAGGGAAGAAAAGAAGGAAAAGTGAAGGAAGAAAGGAAAGAAAAGAATAAAAATAGAAACATATACAGCTTATTATTATTGTTTTATTTTTATTTTATTTTTGTTTTTAAATCAAGAATATAAAACCCTGATGTTACACACTCTTGTACAGTAGGTGGCGGTATGCACCTATAAATGCTAGTTTGCGATCCGCCATTAAACAGAAAGAAGAAGAATCACTATTTCGAGATTGATCTGCCCACTCCTACTGGACTAGTAAGCAAACAGTGCGAGGCAAGCACAGTGCACTTCCATGAATGCACGTGTGTTTTGTAGTTAATTGGGTGAGGATCAAACAGATTTCGCCTGTTTTCACTCATACTGAAGGATATGCATGATTCCGATGCCGTTTCGCGTCCACAAACTTTGTTCAACGGCGACGATGGCGATGAAGCTAACAGCCACTACATAGTTGTCGAGCTTAAAGATGAGGATCTTAAAGCGCCTACCGAAGCAGATCTGAGTATATTTGCTCCTGTCGAGTCCTCTGAATGTGAGGAAGATGAAGATGAACTCTCAGACTCGTCCTGTGTTTCCACCTGGAGGAGAACAAACACTAGAGAGCGAGGTTTGACTTGTTCTTTCAATACAAGCGTTGTCTGTAACGTTAGATGCGCAACATTCAGCGTGCAAAAGCAAAACGGTGTGTAACTTCATAAAATAGCTTACTTGACTTGGCGCTATGAAACTCCTATCGTTTAAGTTTTCCAGGCCTTGAATGAATGAGTTGGGTTTACTGAAATGTCATGGAGTTACGAAATAAACCAAGCGACGTCAGCAAACAAATGATGCTAAACATTTTCACAGATCTGACTTGCATTTTATCAGTCTGTCAGGTATTTCTAACCAAGAGACGTTAGTCCATCACGAATATCAATTACTTATTAAATGGTATTACTAGAGTAACCATTGTTGATATTTGCTTAAGGTTAAAGGTAATCTATCTTCCAAAAACAGGGTTATTATTACACGTATACCATGGTACATTTTTCTAATGTCTGGCAACCATGTGTCCTGACCACATACTCTATGTCCTAATTTAGTATATATAGGTTGCGTTTTTTCTATTTATTTAACCCTTAAACATTTGGTTTGATATCTTGTTATCTAATGCAATTACGTTCTTGCCCCGTTTCTGTCACAGATAACTGGGAGGATGTTGCACCCCCTGAGAGGCAATTGTCCAGCGGGAGTTTTAAAGGACACCGTAAACCGAGACAGAACTTTCTGGATGGAAAGACACCAAAGAGGAATCCTGAGTGTAGTGCAGCAGACAGGGTATGTTTGTATTTGTGTATGGGTCAATGACTCCAATTTTTCCGTGTCCCTATGGTTTAATTTAATAGAATAGGTTCAAATTTTAAAACACTTTTTTCAGATTACTTGCATGCATTCTCTTTTCTGAGGTCCAAGTGTGCAATTTCTGGTTTTAACTTATTTTGAGACATGCTTTGCAAAAATGTCAACGTTGTGAACCGTAAAAACGTGATACCAAATAATTCATCTTGTTTATAAAAAGTGAAACTCTCAATAAAACACCATGACGTTGGGTGCAATCTTACATTAAAGTCCCAGTGAAATAATAAAATGACAATTCTTATTTTTCCATGAAATATTGCAGCGTTCATAGTAAATAGCTTATCAATGTGGGTCGTTTTCTTTTTAAAATTCACGTACCCTCATAATCTTCAGTTAAAAATGGCACTCCCGCCCTGAAATGACTATCCATCTTAAATGACATAAATTAGGCGGCTTGGCCGGAGCATCTGTTAACTCCTCCCCTTCAGCTGTCAGTCTGCTACCAGTTTCATTTCAAAATCAATGCAACAGCTGTTTTTACACATCCAATCAATTCGCAGTGAAAAACGCAAGCCACGCCCACTAATTGTCTCCTTTGAAATTCATTTTCATTCGGAAATGTGTCAGAATACGGAAGTAAAAACAATCGCAATGTCTGGCTCACGGGTACTTTAAAGCTATTTAATAGAAAATACAAGTAAATGGAACACAATTGTTCTGAATTATTAAAATTAATTTCATTTGGGCTATCGTGTGAGTCATCAAATTCCTGATTATTACATATATATACACAATATTACATTTGTAATATTTCCATCAAGGCCATATGTGCTTACATAGACTGTCATGACTGTCAAATTTGATTTTAAAGTGGAAGTTCAACCAAAAATCAACTTTGCAGATTTCCAGGCAGCGTTCACGAGAGTACTTCTTCGTCTTCTGCATGTAAACACAGTTGCGCTTCCGCGTTGAGTCAGAGCGCTGGCATCCAATAGGGGCAAGCCCCATACTGTACGTCGTTCGGCGCACAAACCTGTCTACTTTTGAAGTGCTCTCTTCCAAGAAGACGACGATGAAGTGCTCTCGTGAACGCGTGCCATACACTGACAAGACAGAGGAGAATATATTGATTAAAGTCGGTATTTTGGTTTGTTTTTCGCACATAAATCATTCTCTTTGTTTCAAAAAAATTCAACTGAGCCACTATGCGCGGATGGACCGATTTAACGATGTTTTTAGTACTTTTCTGGACCTTGGGAAAAATTGACACCTAAACATCTTTTTTTGTGCTCCGAAGATGCCGGAAGTTCTCTAAACATGTTTAGCGTCATGTTGGTGAGTAAAAAAACACACAAAGTTTATTTTGGGGTGAAATTCCCCATTAAATGGAAATGTTAAATGGTGTAACCGGTTTGACTCCTGTTACAAGCCAATTTAGTCAAATATCAGTAGTTCAGGATGCTTATTAAAGGTGTTATATGCACTATTATATGAAATATAAACTATTGTGTGAAAACACAATTCATTGATTTTCTGATATTTTATAATTAATATCTTAACAATCCAGAGCCCATGCATATATTTACATTTAGTCATTTAGCAGACGCTTTTATCCAAAGCGACTTGCAGATAGTTCAGAGAGCAATAAGCGATATGTCATACAGGAGCAATAATACAATAGGTGCTAATACAAAGTTACTAGTTTCAGCAAAAGCCAGACCACTACCTGTTGAGAGAAAGAGAGAGGGTTAGTGTTTTTGTTTGTTTGTTTTTTACTCATTTGTCTGTCAAGTACTCACAGAAGAGATGGGTTTTAAGTAGTTTTTTGAATGTTGTGAGAGATGTGGTTGACAGGACTGAGTTGGGAAAAATGTTCCACCTGGAAGGATAATGCATAATTGCCTTGACGATCGATACTGATTTTCCAACGGGGGTGTTGTCCGATCTTGAACTGGCCTGTGCTTTTTAAGTAAAAAAGGCTTTGAGATATTTCTCAATCTGTGGCAGTTACACAATTTGACATTTTTCAGGTACCTTCAGTCTTAACAAACTAAAAATGGTGCAAATGTTGTTTTGAATGACATCAAATCAACATAAATACACCGGGAACATTTCAAAATATCCGATGCATGCTTTTAAAACAAGATTTCTCATCTTGCTAAACCTTTTTTAGTCACTGACCCTTATGTGTGTCTGCATTTTAGCTACAGTGGTAATATGGTCGCACGGTTTTTCCTACAGGCGAAAAAAACAACAGATTGGACATTTCCTGCATTTGTTGACTTGAAATATACTATGTATATCCGATAGTTTAATTGTAGTTTTATTGGGATTTTTATTTTTGCTGTATAGGCAAGGCAAGTTTATTTATACGGTATAAACGGTAATTCAAGGTGCTTTACATACAAATAATTAAAATAATCATCTAAAATAATCACAACAATAAAACAAGGAATTTAAAAACCTTTCAAATTATTTAATAATGCAAAAAATATATAAATATTCTGTTAGTATTTATTGGAATAACAGCAGCTTAGGCAGAATATTTCCTGATGTGATTTGTGTAAGAATGAGAATCATGCAGATTTGGAGTGAAATGAAAGAGTAAATGATGACAGAATGAACCCTTTGGCCCGGTTTCAAAGACGAGGTTTAAGACTAGTCTCAGACTAAAATGAATGTTTGAGCTGTCTAAACTGAAAATAACTTACCCTGACAAATCTTAAAATATGTTAGTGCCATTGTTTTTTCTCAAGATGTACATAAGTAATCTTTTTTTTCTAAGGAATTTTTATCCTAGTTTAACTAAGGCATAGTCCTTGCTTAGACTAAGCCTTGTCTGATAAACCGGGCCTTTAAGTATCAAATAAACGATGTTGAATTCAGCAAACAGACAGCAGTGTTCTCATGGCAGTATTTCTCTCTCTCTCTCTCTCTAAGGGCATGAATGAAGCACTTCCTGCTGAGGAGCATCCATGTTACCAGCCTCCACCACACTCAGATTCAGCCACAGCGCCTGTAGAGATGTCTGGGCAGCATACTTCAATCAGTCCTTTAGCGGCCATGGAGCCTCCTGTATTTCCAAATACACCTGTCCAGGTTTGTTGGGTCTTATTTTTAGTGATTTTATAATGTGGGCATTACTCTATAAACAGATTATTTATGAATAATTTAGTAAATTAATAAGGATTCATCTCATTAAAAAACAAATGTCATGAATTAAAAGCACCAGTTAAGAATAATTGAAAAGTTACTTAGATCAAAAGTACTGGTCAGTCTGGTTTCTCATCTCAGTTTTCTTCTTCAGAGCAAATCTGTTGTTGGGGAGGATCAGCACAATATATTACTCGAAGTCCTGAACTACTGTAAGGTAAGAACTTCTGTTCTAATTAAAACTGAGAGGCCATTTACACGAGACTGTAAAGCTGAAAACTGTTAATGCGTTTTGGCTGTTCATTTACACGACAACTGCGTTTTGGGGAACTGAAATCGCAAACATTTGAAAACGGGTCTCAAAGTGCAAGTTTTTGAAAACGACGGCATTATCGTTTCCGCATGGCTACTACATGTTAAGCATGTTGGCATGCACGAGTATTCCCTAAACAATAATGGCGGCCTCCATGCTGCTTGGTTGTGCTGCGTGACATACCCATTATCATTTCTCCAGCAGAAAGTATACTTACTGCACCACTACAACCAGCAGAGACATAGTATTTATAGACACAAACTACACTGAACAAAATTATAAACGCAACACTTTTGTTTTTGCCCCCATTTTTCATGAGCTGAACTCAAAGATCTAAGACTTTTTTTATGTGCACAAAAGGCCTATTTCTCTCAAATATGGTTCACAAATCTGTCTAAATCTGTGTTAGTGAGCACTTCTCATTTGCAGAGATAATCCATCCACCTCACAGGTGTGGCATATCAAGATGCTGATTAGACAGCATGATTATTGCACAGGTGTTTCCCTTAGGCTGGCCACAATAAAAGGCCACTCTAAAATGTGCAGTTTTACTGTATTGTGGGGGTCTGAAACCAGTCAGTATCTGGTGTGACCACCATTTGCCTCACGCAGTGCAACACATCTCCTTCACATAGAGTTGATCAGGTTGTTGATTGTGGTCTGTGAAATGTTGGTCCACTCCTCTTCAATGGCTGGGTTAGGGTTATGGCTCACCCACATGATGCCATACACGCTGTCTGCCATCTGCCCTGTATAGTGAAAACCGGGATTCATCCGTGAAGTGAACACCTCTCCAAAGTGTCAGACGCCATCGAATGCGAGCATTTGCCCACTCAAGTCGGTTACAACGATGAACTGCAGTCAGGTCGAGACCCCGATGAGGACGACGAGCATGCAGATGAGCTTCCTTGAGACGGTTTCTGACAGTTTGTGCAGAAATTCTTTGGTTATGCAAACCGATTGTTGCAGCAGCTGTCCGGGTGGCTGGTCTTAGATGATCTTGGAGGTGAAGATGCTGGATGTAGAGGTCCTGGGCTGGTGTGGTTACACGTGGTCTGCGGTTGTGGGGCCGGTTGGATGTACTGCCAAATTCTCTGAAACGCCTTTGGAGACGGCTTATGGTAGAGAAATGAACATTTAATTCACAAGCAACAGCTCTTGTGGACATTCCTGCAGTCAGCATGCCAATTGCATGCTCCCTCAAAACTTGCGACATCTGTGGAATTGTGCTGTTTGATAAAACTGCACATTTTAGAGTGGCCTTTTATTGTGGCCAGCCTAAGGCACACCTGTGCAATAATCATGCTGTCTAATCAACATCTTGATATGCCACACCTGTGAGGTGGATGGATCATCTCAGCAAAGGAGAAGTGCTCACTAACACAGATTTAGACAGATTTGTGAACAATATTTGAGAGAAATAGGCCTTTTGTGTACATAGAATAAGTCTTAGTCCTTTGAGTTCAGCTCATGAAAAATGGGGGCAAAAACAAAAGTGTTGCGTTTATAATTTTGTTCAGTGTATAAACGCACATACACTCTGACAAAGTGTATTAAAAGTGCTTTTATCTTAAAAAAGGGTATGCGTATGTGCGCAGGCATTTGTAATTTGAGCGCAACATCGCCATCCACTGGCCTGGCATGCATAATACAGCGTTTTTACTCCTTTTCCCAGATCCATGTAAACACAGATCGTTTTGATAATGCTGTCTTGTGTATGTGAAACTTTTCATAAACAACTTTTCCGTTTTTCATCATGTAAACGTACTCAGAGTAGCTGATTTTTGTTTATGGACAGACTGAAATAATGTTTGTTTGACTTGTAGTTCCTGCATGCAGCGGTGGAGAGGCTTGAACAGAAGATTGACAGACAAATGTCATACGAGGTACTGTAAAGATGAACTGTTTATACCTGACATTTGCCTGACAAAGTGATGATGCGTTTACTGATGTCACTCATGTCTGTTGAATAACTTGAAGCAAAGGTATCAAAGGAGTTCAGCAAGGTTCAACAGTGGTCCAAAGGTTTGTCTACTTAATTTATTTTAGCGCGTGTGTTTTTATCTTTTTGTTTACACAATTAATATTGGCATGTTTTCCACAACGTAACATTTTCAACCGTATTTATGCGCATTTATTGCTGTAACATTTTACACATCTGTTAAAAGCAGGTTAAAAAAAGCATGAGGGTGTTTTCTTCATGGGATTAGTCCTTGTGTCATGATGTTTGGGCCAAAATCAACTATTACATTTGATTTGACAATTGACTTATTTTGGTCAGTTTATTATACAAAGTGATCATATCACAAATGTCATTTTTAACCACTTATTGGGATATGTACCATTTCTGGCACCTATATACATTACAAACATTTTTACAAGGTAAAAATGTCATTCTCAGAGACAGTCAAAGGTACCCGCTGAAGGAGAGCATCTATCCTGGTCTTTGGCTGAACGTCTCGGGCCACCTGTACAGAGGAACCCACAGTGGATTCCTCCCTGGAAACGAAGCGCTATTCAGCAAGGGCCGAGCAGGGCAGATCTTCAGGTCAACAACAGTAATCAGTCAGCCAGACCATCTGGTGGTGGGAGAGGGAAAGGCCGGGGGAAAGGACGTGGTCGCCAGGGTCGTAATAATGGATCCAAGCGCCAGTCTCAGACTCCCGATCCTGCTCTGCAAACATCTGGGCTCTTGAGAGATGGGATGTTTACAGCAGAAATGGACGATCCACAGCCATCCAAGGTGATGAAGAAAAGCTCTCAGCTGTTCAAGGATTCAGAGCGTAAGCAGAAGAGGAGAAAAGGCTTGGAAGGAGACGGAGATCACAGTGAATCAGAGATGTTCAGAAAGGTGGTCACGCTTGAGGCTGATGTGGATAAGAAAGGTAGGATACAAGCTTAACGGTATTGCCAAAGTTGTTTGTGTTGTGTGATGTGTTTGGTGAATAATGAGCATCTCTACTGAGGAAACTCAACGCTGCGTTATGGCTTTGACGGTAGAGTAACCCGCATAAACAATGCAAATGCAGAAAATTTGAAAGTGCTTTTTTTTAATTCATGTCATGTAAAACGGCAAACAGTTCTGGGGCACTTTTGACTACCATTGTAATGTTTCCTTCTATGGTAGTCAATGAGGTCCAAACTGTTTGGTTACAAGCATTCGTCCAAAAATCTTTCTCTGAGTTCAACCAAACAAAGAAATGTATACAGGAACAACTAAAGAGTGAGTAATTCATGACAGAATTTTCATTTTGGGGTAAACTATCTCTTTAAAGGGGTTGTCATTTACTCATCCTCTTGTCATTTAAGACCTGTATGATTTTCTTCTGCAAAGCACAAAAGAAGATATTTTGAAGAACGTTGGTAACCAAGCAATGGTGGTATTAACCTCTCTTGTGAAGAGACAAAACCAATGCAAGTCAATGGGCACTGCCATTTTTCGGTTACCAACATTCTTCAAAATATCATCTTTGGTGTTCTGCAGACGAAAGTCATACAGGTTTGAAATGACAAGATGAGTAAATGATGAATGAATTTGCATTTTTGGATGGAATATTCCTTTAAGTATAATATGGGCTCTTAAATGTGATACACTTTTGTTATATTAGGTTTTTCTAGAAAACCATTTGACAACCTGAATTGTACAGTGTCATGAAGAGAACAAATTACCCAATGTTTTTGGAAAATAAATAGATCTGGACAAGCAAAATCTCCCTCACGTCATTGTCCCTATAGCTCAATTATAATATCAGTACAGATGTGTGATTGGCTCTTTTGTTCTTCAGTGATGATCGGGAGCTCCTTGCGGAAAGTGTGGATCCCGTTGTCTGTGTATAAGGAGGCGTTTAAAGAGACAGAGCCCCAGAAAGCACTGGTGCCAGTTCTCCATTCTCTCTTCTCTAACAGCACTCTGTCCTGCAGTGCCGTCACAGGCAATCCAGACAAAGGCATCAAGCAGCTCGACCCCAACAAAATAGAAGCACTTCGAGGTAAACACCATCTTCACTGGTTCAGTTGAATTGTAACTGAAGTAGATCTCTGGAATCCAAAACCATTTGGAAAAGCACATGTACATATAATTGCACAAGGCATAATGGAACATCTTCGATATGGATGCTGTCATAGCAGATCATGTAAAAGCCATGTGACGTTCATAAAACACAGATACCTGAATAAGATTACATTAAGCATCACACTTAAAAAAATTCAAGTATATTTGGGAGCAATAGTCTGTAACCTTTTTGTGCTTTATCAATGTTTGTCAGGACTGAAGCTAAGCCCCATATAACATTTCAGAAATGTTTTGAATAAAATTATGTATAACGGTTTCTGGGAATTGAATTCATGACCTACTGCTTGCACTAGTCAAGCTCCCTAACTGAATAGTGTTAAATTGTTATACTCCTGTTTGTGTTCAGAGTTTCTTGCTGAGATGTACCCACAGTACGACGTCAGCCTGAGAGGTGTGACGTGGGCAATGTGTGTTGGAGTGATCAACAACATTACCAAAGACCTCAGGAAAAAAAGCTGAAATCCCATCACATCTGCCAGAAAAAGTGATTTTGTTCTCTAATTCTTGGTCCTGCTTCAGTCTTCGATTGATTAAGACGATTATCAAAAACCAATTTGATAAACCCAAGCATTTGTGATTTATTTCAGGTTGGTGATGGTGGGAGTGACGCTGCGCTCGTTCATATCTCTACGGATTTGTGTTATTAAATCCACAATGTGACAAATACACACTTCATGTGCAACACTATCTGTTTAATTCAGTTTGATTATCTCCAGTACAGATGACATGTACAGATCAGTTTCTGTGGCTGTTATACAGAATTTAGAATAAGAAATATACAGATTTTTTTCATCTATATCGTTTTAATATTTGTGTTACAAAATAAAATTGTTTTTTTCAAGTAGTTTTGCAAGCTTGTTGGAATATACTTCAGCAAATGTTCAATTTACAGAAATACAAAGAGTAGAAAAATAACCAGTATGAATCACAAATCTGTTACTGATCGTGCTGGAGTAAAAGCCTCTCAGCGCTAGCATTTTCCTCTCTTTATGCCCATCTTCCGCTCAAATCGACACTTGCGGATGGTGCTGTTTATAGCTCCAACGCAAACCTTCCAGTCACATCCATCCTCTTCCAACTTCATCCAGGGAAAATGCTCTGACAGGTGCTCTGAAGAACAGACAGACACTCAATGACTAGGTAAAGCAATTGATTCCATCATTAATAATGAAACGTCTGCAGTCACGTGACCCAATAACGTTCAATAATGGCTTTATGGCAATAACGATGCGTATGTGACTGAACATTCCAAATGCAATGTTAGGAAACTGAAAAGAAAATGAACTTAACACTATAATTTTTTTTTGAGTAATTGCACTTGCTAATTGAATCCAGAATGTGTACTGAATTCATTAATGCATTAGGGGGAAATCGTTTTTGTAATGCAAACTGGTGTGAGTTTCATATCGGCTTTCTAGCATTTCACTGACCCCGGAGTGCAGATATCTTGTTATGGTCGAGGGGATCCATGCCGGTGCGAGCGCCGTAGACGTTACTGCGTACCAGTACATCCTCTGGGAAGATGAATTTGATGAGATATCGTGCTATGAGCTCGGGACGCTTGCGCATATGTGCTGCAGTCAAGGCAGACTCGGGAACCTTCACTTCTCGATGACAGGACCCGATATATACTATTTAGAACAGATGAAAATACATGAATGTTCCACATTTCAGCAACGTTTCGGTCACACCATAGGAAATAATGGACTCCCTTAGTTTACAAAAAAGCAGGAACACATTGACAATGGTAGAACACAGGCATGTGATATAACATTAAAATACAAATGTTGCCGTGAGACTAGTCTCTGGAATGTCATGATAACATAACTTTTAATCTGGTGAATCCTGCAATTTTTACGAAAGATTTGACAAAGGAATAGGATGAAAGAAGCATCTGCCGACATGACACAAACCTACAGGCCTTGTTTTAATTCTTAAAAGATTATTCACCAAAATTCTAAAATCTGCAGTGAATTGTTTGTAAATGGTTAGTAAAAGAAAAATCAACAGATGTGAACGCCTACCCAGGTCGTATTCTGCTCTGTTATAGTTCATATCAGCAGGCCTGTTACAGTCAGACATTGAGTTAATTTTTCTCCTCTGCATCTCTTGCGATTTCTGCTCGGTGTCACTGTCAGACAGCTCAACATCAATCTCAGCAGTTCCTGCAGGTGAAACTTCTACTTTTGATGGAACCAGTTTAGTTGCATTCATCTTTTGCTGTGTAGTAAAAAAAAACTTTTATAAGGTAAAACAACGTTTAAATAAACACATTAAAAAGATTATACAACTGACAAATAATGTGTATTAGCCTTTCAAAAACATTTCAAGCTAAAAAATGTGAATGTTTTAGGAAAAGTTTTTTTTTATGTGTATGCAAATTAGATGAGTCAGCCTTAAAGCTGAAGTCTGTAACTTTTGCCTCTAGATCGCCACCTCTGCTTAAAACATAACATTGCAGGTTATTTTACATACATCAATCAAATGACCTCATACTGGTATTTCTCATGAAAAACCCTACAGCTGAAAGTATAAATCATTCATATAAAATGATGTGAATCAGGGTGTGATAAGGAGACAGTTTTGAAAACTGATTGCTTATGTACTTGCTCAACTTATTTTTTGCAAATAAAAATACCAATTGTAGCATTAATGTGAGGTTATAAACTCCGCTAATAATTATACAGGAATTAAAACTGTATATTTGCTTAAATGATTCTGGTCTTACCTTCTGTGTCTTGCCCACAAAGCGAAAGTGTCGTGCCATTGAGTTTATTACAGACACACAAATTTTCCATTCTTTGCCTTTCTCACGAAAATCAAATTTCGGATACCTCTTGCCAGCCCATTCTGTGAAAATCAGCACGATTACATCTCCTGGATTAACACAATATATATCTCCTGAAATTAGATGAGAAGTCCGGCTCACCTCTGATGGCACTGATCTTGTTCGGGTCGAGTCTCTTTAGACGTCGTGTTGGATTTCTGGTTGTGCTGCTTTGAGAAAGTTCCTCAGTTGTGAACATGTTTCGTAAGAGGTACCGCACCGCTGCGCTGGGTCGAGCCATTTTACCTGCCTTATGCAGGACACTGTATGTAAGGAAAACTTTCCTCTCAGATTTACCCACACAACCTATAAGATGATACAAACAGCAGCATTCATGTCAAATATTGTTAACATTGTCCTGACATGAAATTTCTTACTCTCCTATAGGTTTTGATCAGGATTAATATATTTTACTAAACCTAAAATTACTTAAACATTTCTATTTATTGTAATCAAATGAAACGTCAGACAAAATATTACTTGAAAAACGAAACGAAAATGAGAAATATTACTTTAGTAATAAACTGAAATAAATTTGAGGCAGTAAAATTTACTGAAAATATTTATGTCTCATATATACTCAAATGTATGTAATTTTAAAGTATTAATAAAACTAACCCCATGTAAAGTAAGCTGCAATTTTATGTTTCAAACAGAGATGGCGATAGAGAGGCACAGTTACAGATTGCCGCTTTAAAGGTGCCATGAATTAAAACCACAAAGTCTGGTTTGCGATCACGGGTCTCAAATGCTGACAGGTACGGTCATATATCATTAAACACGATACAACTAAAGGCTATACAAACTATACGCAAAGCCTTGCCATCACATCCGGGAAATAAGTCAGTACATTTGAATAAAATCATCCCGTGCGAATGAGTCACATGAAATACTGATGTGGGGAGGTAATTCATAAATCACACAAGGTCCCCAGATAATGCTAATCTCGTGCGAATGGTTCTAATGTGTAACCTAACGTTACGTCTCTAACCAAATTCACAGAAGGCTCCAACTAAGTTTACTACGCAAACTGCTATCCAATCACAGCAGTGGGCATTTACTTCCAAGTCTTCATGGCGGAACGCCCATTCAAACAGAGCGTTTGTAGAGCCGGCCTCAAAACCCGGGTAGAAAATAGCCTATTACTTATTGATTTTGATGTTTGCGAATGTAAAAACCACGCGAAAGTCATAAGTAGACCTCATACAGTATAAAACAATAAACAAGCCCAGTTCATCACACCTCTAAATATTATATACAATAACGCAAAAATATTCAGCAAACCTTCTTGTGCCAGGCGATCATCAGAAAAAAACGTACATGAGTTTGCAGGAGAGGTTCTTTCAGCCGGGACAGTGCTATCTGTGTTGATTCGAGTTGGACCGTTCACTCGCCCCTTCTGTTGTTCTGTGCGATTCATCTTGAGTGATGGTTTTTGTATGGAGTTATGGGATTGATTCTGGATATAAAGTCGTAAAGGCTTTTTAACCTCTGGACCGGGAGATGGTGTGGGAAGTTTCCTGCTCTCCACAGAAAGTGAAGAAGAAATGTGAGGTAGGTGTGGTATAGAGAGCCTAGAAGTTGGCAAGCTTTTACTCAAGCTCTGAAAGCTGTTTGGGTTACCGGATGACACACACGTCTTCTAATACGTAAGAGAAAGACAAATAAAACGAAAGGACGTAAAGAAAATTGTAGAAAAGTGTTACTTGGCAGATTAAACTCAAGTCAATGCACACCAAGAATGTGAAGTATAGCATCCACAGCAACGGACAATAACATTACGTTTATTCGAAGCTTGCAAAATGCTATTTCACATTTAAAAGTATAGGGCCTTCAAATTTAGATGGATTTTGATTTTGGACTAATCTCTTGAATTTAGAATGAAACCTCACTTCAACATGAATGAGCTTCAGTGTTATTTATGAAATTAGGATCAAACTTATTTATTTGTATGATTTTTAAAGAATTTTTCAGCAAACAAACTAACCAAATAAAATGTTAAATGCTGCTACTATCATATAAAGTATTAGTGATACATAAATGCCACCCACATTACTTTGTATGTGTAAATCAGAATCAGAAGAGCTTTATTGCCAAGTGTGCTTGCACACACAAGGAATTTTCTTTGGTGTTGGAAGCTTCTAGTACAGACATTCAACACAATGACAATACAATATAATACGTGTGTCATTTCACCTGAGAGAGCAGAGCTGATGGATTCTCATGAAGGGTCTGTATGTTTGCTACTTTAGCCTGAAGCATGTCAAACTTTTCCTCAAGTTTCAGAATGGCTCCATATGTAACCTGCACACAGGAGGATTCATTTTTGTTCAGTACTAGATGTAGCCTGGTCTAAATGACTGAATTACTGTCGGTTATAGTGTTTCTGTATAACTAACTCCATAGTTGGGATCGATTGCATGGTATCTTGATGCAAAACAAGACTCAAGAGTTGAATTGATAAAGAAAATAACAGAATGAATTTCTGTCATCATTCACTAACACTTGTACTGTATTATCGGCCTGTATAAAGCAGAAGAATCCAATGAAGTTGAATGGTGACTTATTATTATTTTATTTCAAGGTGCCTTACTAGACACTCAAGGACACCGTACAATGAATAGAACAACAATCCATAAAACCATTAATACGACATGATCTAACCGACATAAATCAAAGTAATCATAAACAAGCATAAAAAAGGTAAACATTAAAATAAATAAAACAAAACATAGTCATTAAGACCATAAACAACCCTAAACAAGTGATATAATCGTCGAAAAGCCTGCCTAAATAGGTAAGTTTTAAGACAAGATCTAAAAGTGGAAAGATTTTCACTTTCCCGAATTTATACTCCCAAATAATACAATAAGAGGTCATGCAGATGGTTCGCAGTACAACGTGTGTAGCTTTTGTTTTATTTGGCTTTCTATAACTTGTATGCTGTATGTTATGTTATTGCCATGTTTTCTTGCAGATCGTTTTTGAGGAGGATCAAATAAGAAACTCATGATCTAATGATACTGGCTTATAAACTGAAGGATTAGTTACTCATGTAAAACAGATATTCAGAACTACTGCCTATATAAAAATGTAAGTTGAAATGGGTATAAAAGTACATAATAGCAGAATTTTTAGTTTAACAACGGCAATAATTGCAACATCTGTGAAAAAACACGGCAGACATGCAGAATCAGTACCTGACAGCAGGCAAGAATCTCTCCCAGAGTCCTCTTCAGGTCTGCTCCATTTATTTCAATAGAAGTGCCATTCATCCCCTTCAGACAAACAACCAAAAACATGAGGTATGCAACTCTGTAATGTTTGTTTTCGTCACCTGTGAATTATGTGGCAATTTATGTGTGATGACATCATTATTTAAAGTGCCATTGCCTTTCTCAGACATCTAGCAGAAAAAAGAAAGCATCCAATACCATATTCCAGTTGAACCCCATGTATTACATACTAATGTCTCTTATCATTTCTTGTGACGTTGGTCAAATGATTTAATTCAAGAGGTCAAAAATCAAAATTAAGAAATAGCTTTTTTCCTCAGATATTCTGTGAAGTATTTCTCTTTGTTAACTAATAGAGCACTGCTTTCCAGTCAAGTACACGGTTGCTGTGATTGCCACTTTGTTCAACAAATCAAATGAGTTAATCCTTCTAGTGTTTACAGTAAATGTTACAATATTAATATGAAAATGTGTAACTCTACCATACTGTCACTGACAGGACTGACGCCTCTGCATCTCGCAGTTGATGTGCCGTCATTGCTCAGTGGACAGCCATCATCTGCCCCAGTCTTCATATTGCACAATCCACCACTTACTGCAGACAGAAATACAGCAAATCAGATACCAGTGGATTATTTGTCAACAAATGAATGAAATTAGTTCAATGAAAACTAATAAACAGCGAAATCATAAGGCTGACTTTAAAGGGACACTTCCCCCCAAAATGAAAATTCTGTCATCATTTACTCACCTTCGAGTTGTTCCAAATCTGTAAATATTTCTTTGTTCTGATGAACACAGAGAAAGATATTTGCAAAAATTCTTGTAACCAAACAGTAATAAAAATACTTTATCATTCTGTTGACCACAAAAGAAGACATTTTGAAGAATGTAGGACAGCAAAAAGTTCTGGGGCACTTTTGACAACCATTGTATTTTTCCTACAATGGGAGTCAATGGGGGGCAAACTATGTCTGGTTATAAGCATTCTTCCAAATATCTTTCTCTGTGTTCATCAGAACAAAGAAATTTATACATATTTGGAACTCGAAGGTGTGTAAATAAATGATGACAGAATTTTCATTTTTGGGTGAAGTATCCCTTTAATAGAGTCAGCAGATCTTTTAATTTACATTTGAGTAACTGTGATATAATCTGTAGTCTTATGTCATAATTTATAAAGTTATGAATAAAATAGTTGCCATTTACTCACAATGTCTGACAGGAATTTGCTACACTAACTATTCAGTACCTGGTATTATATATTTCAAAAGGGTTTAGAGTATTATCATCTGATATCATACTTTTCCCCAAAGCTTGGTCAAGAGATTAACCCTTTTTAAATATTAACCATGTTTTACTATAGTAATGCTAAGGTTAACTATGGTATTTGTGGTAAAACAAAAAGTAACAACAAATTTACTATGGTTTTACTAGTGACAAATAGTTTGTATTAGTACCATTAACGTTAGTCTGTGTTTCAGGAAAATAAAACGCGTCGGCACTTTCGCTAATAACACTTTTTTGGATACGCACCATAGTATTACATGTACACGAATGGCAAATCATTCAATATCATGGTATTATAACTTTCTTTAACATAGTCAATGGATTTTAATCGAGTAAATTAAACCTTTGGTAATAAGTTATCAGACCATTTAACTGTAAACGGTATTACATGCGTTTAAAACAGAACGCGGCCCCCTACAGTGCGTTCCAAACATCTTATATTTCTTCTTCTGTCCTTATGATCACGCGTTACTCAACTGCGTTCATGAACGTTCATTCGCAGTAAAGTTGGAACTGTGTAATCTTCATCAACGTACTACTAAAAATATGCTACTTTCACTACTGTATCTTAGAGCCAGAGAAACACAGGAGTTCATCAAAGATTAAAATAACTAATACACAAATCATCAAACCCCGCACGCCATTAAATGTCCCGTTCAATCGTTCAAACGCGTTTTGTTGTCGTGTTGTTATCATAAAAAGAGGCACGTGTACCGTGTCGAGACATGCTTGATCCGCTGCTGTCACTCTTGTAGGGCTTCTCGTTTATTGTAAATAATCTTGTATTATGTTTAAAGTTCTATTGCGTGGATTTAAGATTAAGCTGTTGTTATCGTATGGTTCCGACTCAAGCCACGCCCGTTCTGCTCTGTCATCCCTCTTTGCGCATGTCTGAACGCAAACAAAGCGTTCCCGACGCGTCTGTGAGGAACCGCTGGAGCAAAGTGAGATTTGAATGACAGTGGGCGGCGCTTAGTGTTACACACCATTGGTCTAACAATCCTTTAATGTCTTTAAATCCCGAGTGTGTTTTTCCAGCAATACCCATTAAACGTCTTTGGTGTCATTATTCGGGTGTAACATATAATCGTTAACTCTGCTGAAGCATCCATAAGACCTCTCAGAGGGTATTGTCAAGTGAAACCTGTTACTTTTCTCATCGCCGAGCAGGATGGACCAATTACAATAGTTTGTGATTATTGAACAAGATGTGTTTTACAGCGCTTAGATGGATTATAAATATATTATACTTTGTAGAGTATCCACAAGTTTCCGGAGGGTGCTACTGTAAAAATGAATGTGGGCACAACTTCCGGTGAAGTGGCGTCAGTAGTGCACATTGACTTATTCTGATCACAGAAAATGAGACTGGTGTGTGGTATTTATTTTGAATTGTAAACGTCTCCGGTTACTGTCGTAACCTCGGTTCCCTGAGAGGAGGGAACGAGACATTGTGTGAAACGTTAGGGGAATCCCCTTCTCTAAACCTTACTGAAACCTTATTGAATAACATAGAAATGAAAATGTAACTGGCCATTGTGGTCCAAGACGGCGCTTAGGGGCGTGGTCGCCACCCCTATATATTACACCGTCTGGACCACATAACCTCAGAATCTTACGACTGAACATTACAGCGCGACGATCTGAGCACGCGAACACAGCATTTTACGCAATTTCTCGTTCCCTCCTGTCAGGGAACCGAGGTTATGACAGTAACCGGAGACGTTCCCTTTCGAGAGAGGTCTCTCAACATTGCGAGGAACGCTAGGGGAACCGTATAAAATAACGCCGTGAGAGCAGCAAAGAGCGGAACCCAGCGCTCTCCCAACATGATCACAAGGCAAGTGTGAGGGAAACCACCTCAGCCAATCAGCGTAGCCGCAAGCACGAGCATTAAGCCCACTGCATGCCGCGCAAGCGGGAGCCATCAGAAACGGTTCTATGTTCGGGCAAAATGCATCATTTCTGCTGACGCAGTGGGCAATGTGTTCAATCACTCAACTCAACTCTCAACTCAACTTTATTTATATAGCGCTTTTACAATTTTCATTGTTACAAAGCAGCTGTACATGAGACACATTGACTACAAGCAAAACAATCAAAGTTGTACCTGCAAAAACAAGAAAAGGTTGAAAACACAGAAGACGGACACACCCACACACAAAACACTCCACACACACAACACGCACACACACCAACACACACAGACACAGAGACACACACACACACACACACGTACGTACACAGACAAGTACGCACACACACACACGCTCAGTGAGAGCACACATTTAGGATAAAGGAGAGAGAAGCACAGGTCAAATATAACAGATAATAAATTCCTATATGCAATATTAATTAAGTAAAACTTTAAGATTCTAAAGCAGCCCCCCCGGTCAGGCAGATAGTGCAAAAACAGTATGCAAACGGTGGCGAGGAACCCAAAACTCTAATCGAGAAAAAAAACCTCAGGAGAACCCAGGCCCAACCAGGGGATTCCAGTTCCCCTCTGGCAAAAGCTGCTGCCTCTGCACAAGCTCCAGAGAACTTGCACAACAAGGCTAAATAAAATAAATAAACTTAATAATAAAATAAATTATAGTTTAAGATTATCATTAATAATCTAATAGCATTTGAAATTTTGTGGTGAAGACATGTCAAGAGACCGCGTCCTTCTTTATCCAGCTCTATCATCTCAGCTCTTGTCAGGTCCCCACTTCCCATTCTCCGCTCTACCATCAGGTCAGGCCATGAACTGCATCCTGCTCGCTGTGGTAACCTTGGAACAATGAGACAAGACTGGCTGAGAGTAGAGTACTGTTCTGTACTCTTTGATGCAACAAGTACATCAGTTGTGTTTTTGGTTCCGGTTGATCTAACTAATGCAGCCTAAACCCTCTGAAGATTTATATTATGGAAGAGTAGTGTATGCAAGATTAAAAAGATGCGTCTTTAGTCTAGATTTAAACTGACAGAGTGTGTCTGCCTCCCGGACAGTGCAGGGAAGACTATTCCAAAGTTTAGGCGCTAGATAGGAAAAGGATCTACCACCTGCACTTGATTTTGAAATTCTAGGTATTACCAACTGACAGGACGCCTGAGAGCGTAATGCACGTGAAGGACTGTAATACAAAAGGAGTTCATTCAAGTACTGAGGAGCTAAACCATGTAAGGCTTTATAGGTAATAAGCAAGATTTTAAAGTTAACGCGATGCTTTATAGGTAACCAGTGCAAGGTTGACAGAACCGGGCTAATATGTTCATACTTTTTTGTACGTGTAAGAACTCGAGCTGCCGCGTTTTGGACCAATTGGAGTTTTTGTAATAAGCCTGCAGGGCAACCACCTAACAGTGCATTACAGTAATCTAGTCTTGATGTCATGAATGCATGAATTAACTTCTCTGCATCTGAGATTGACAGCATATGACGTAGTTTAGATATATTCTTAAAATGGAAAAACGCAATTTTACAGGTGTTGGCGACGTGGCTCTCAAATGACAGATTACTATCGAATAGAACGCCAAGATTCTTTGCTGACGACGAGGGTTTTATGGAACATCCGTCAATAGTTAAACAGTATTCTTGGTTGTTACTTATAGCAGTTTTCGGTCCAATAAGTAACACTTCCGTTTTGTCCGAGTTCAGTAATAAAAAGTTGTTACTCATCCAGTTTTTTATATCGACTATGCATTCCATTATTCGATGGAACTGCTGTGTTTCATGAGGCTTCGAGGAAATATAAAGTTGAGTATCATCAGCATAACAGTGAAAGCTAACTCCGTGTCGCTTTATTATATCTCCTAGAGGTAGCATGTATAATGCGAAGAGCAGAGGCCCTAAGACTGAGCCCTGTGGTACACCGTACTGGACTTGCGATTTGCGTGACACCTCATTGTTTATTGCTACAAATTGAAAACGGTCGGATAAATAAGATTTAAACCATTTCAAAGCTATTCCCTTAATGCCGACATAATTTTCGAGTCTATGTAGGAGTGTGCTGTGGTCAATGGTATCGAATGCAGCACTAAGGTCTAGCAGCACCAATAACGAGATACAACCTCGGTCAGACGCCAATAGCAGATCATTTGTAACTCTGATCAAAGCAGTCTCTGTACTGTGACATGCTCTAAATCCAGACTGGAATTCTTCATTGATGTCATTCCTTTGGAGGAAGGAGCATAATTGAGTTGAAACTACTTTTTCCAGAATTTTAGATATGAAAGGTAGATTCGATATAGGCCTGTAGTTCCTTAGTTCCTTAGTTCACGCCGTGAGAACAGCGAAAAACAGCTCGACTTTAGCGGAGCTAACACATAACGTGCACCACATAACCCTTGGCAGTAGCACACAGCACAACTCTCACTGACAGCGCACATTTTACATAGGCTCTAAGACGATTGGATATCACCTTCTGCTACGGGATCCAGTCCGCGTCGCGTGTTGTATACACGACCAGTCCTCGTTCCCACACATGCCAGTGTTCAACTCGGAGTTGGGGTGTTCATTCGAGTCTATCGACTCAATAGAAACGGCTAAGAGAAGCAGTGAACTTTATCACATAAGGGTAACCATTTTGTATAAATGGAAATGGCTTGCTGGCACTCGGCTAGAGTACTATTAGCACATCCCCTAAAGGTGGCCTCGTGACAGGGAGAAAAATAAACGCAGTGCGCAATCTCCTCCGTCGCGAGCAGACCCATGTGAACCTTCACAGATGAGCTCGAACAGAGACTGAGTCTGGAGAGCGTGATCATATGTTTACACCCTTGTGAACAAACATGCTTTATGCTCCCCGCAGCAAGACGTTGCACTTGCGGCTGTTCGGCACATTTCACTAATACCTTGATATGCACAAGACACCTTATACAAGGGGAGAGCTCGTATGTGGGAAACAGTTGAAGCATAGCAAGCCAGCAGCTCTCAACCGCAGCGCTAAGGGCAGAAACCGGCGTGGCTAGCTCTGTATCCAGCTGTCCTACAAGCACAGAGCAACGGCAAACATGCGGTACCAGCTGTGTAGCAAAGCGGGCTCGAGAGGCTGCTGATAGGGCAGCACTGCCGGAAAATCCAGCCACGTGTCAAAATAACAGGGACGCGAATACATTTGCTCTCTGAATCAGTTCACATTCAGAATGGTCACATGAATCACAGAAATGCCTACGACGAGGGGTTGTCTGGATTAAAACAAATATATGGCTCAGTTGGGGTACAATAACCCGTATGACGATCTGTGAACTTCCAAAAGCAGTCTGGCTGTCTGGATATGCCACACATATGGTAGAACGCAAAAAGCGAGGACCTTTTAGTAGTGAGGAGGCGCATAATAAACGCGCAATGATGGGCAAGATCCGGGACAGGATGGTGACTATCATTTGACTTGGGGCGAGAAACATTGCAAAGCCGTAACTCTGGACGGCGGAGCCACGTCCGGCTCTCGTGAATGCCCACTCCCAGCACCGGTGCTTTCTGCCAACTGCAACTGAGATCACACTGCTGAAGCGGGGTGATCTGTGACAAAACTGGACAGCGTGTAGTGTGCGGTAGTCAGTCACATTTTGTAGTAGTAGGCAAATCTATCAGCCATTCCAACAGAAGTATTATAGGGAATAGCACCGAGTGACCGGGGCATTGTGAACTCATAATAACACAGCTCTACCAGCTGCCATACATGCGGGGGAGCTTAAAGCTTCACAGATCCACTGCTCGATACAGGGGGCTTAGCGTTGCGTATACAGGAGCACTGAAAACCTAACATGTATCATCATACAACAGGACGCCACCGTGCCGGGAGCTGGAGGCAAAGAACACTAGGTAGTGTGGCTGCACATACACAGCTGAACAGCACCAAACCAGCACCACCCTCAGTTCACACACCGCTCAGCGCTGTCTCCTGGGGTCCGATATGAGGCTGGATACACAAGAGATACAGTCACATGGGCAGCGTTGCTTCCATGGAAATAAGCAGTCACCCCAGCCTCAGACGGCAGAGAAGACGAGGATGGGCACAGGTGCACTGCGATCGCCTGCTCGACGGGAGGAATGCGCGCATAGCCGCGGGCGGGGGGGTCCCTCGAGGTCTCACACAGCCTAGGTGAGACAGGTCCCTGTCTGAAGCTGCCAGCGACATGAGCTCATCCCTGACGCGCCAAACAGGACTCTAATTGGCGAAGAAAACCAGCGCTGGTGGCGGTCCGGCACTCCATTTCCCCGGGCGGAGGGGCGGCAGTTCCGACAGCGGCTCCATGGCAGCGGCGGGATGCTGCCTAACAAAATCTCAGAGGGCGGCGATTCTCCGAGCCTTCGACAGTAGAATCGGAGAGAGCCGCCTCCGCATGGGCCAGACCCAGGCAGAGTACGCAGTGAGCATGTGTGTCCTGTGGGTCGATGGGCCTGGGACATAAGGCACACACGGGCATGCTGGAACACACGAGTAGAAGGATCCTAGTTCTTCCTCTTCTCCTGGGTGTATCCTCAACAGCACGCACAGGTAAGTGAAGGAGAAAGATTCTGAGGTTATGTGGCCCATACGGTGTAATATATAGGGGTGGCGACCACACCCCTAAGCGCCGTCTTGGACCACATTGGCCAGTTACATTTTCATTTCTACTGGCGTTATTCAATAAGGTTTCAGTAAGGTTTAGAGAAGGGGATTACCCTAGTGCTTCACGCAATGTTGAGAGACCTCTCTCGAAAGGGAACTGTTGGTTTCATGTGGTAATCTGTAAAAAAATAATTTTGAAACTGATGAGCAACACCTGCTGTTCGTGGCTGCACTTACGAGCCGGCGAAGCTCCTTTCACGTCGTAGATAACAAACATTAAACATTGCTTAGACTTAATGTGCTCATAGTTTAAAAAGTTCTTTGTTTTAATGTAATCATCAACACACTGTATGGTCTTCAATAAAAACTCGAGAGCAACTAAAATGGATTTACAAGGATTCTTTATGTATTTTAAAGATTTTTTATTAAAAATCTGTTGGAATATGCAGTAGCCTACACTGAAAAAAGTGTAGAGTCAAATTTATTTGAAAAAAGCTGAAATTTTTTTCACTTAAAAAATGTGAGTAAATTTTAAAGGAGCTTTCGTGTAAAAACTAAACACAATTATCTGTAGCTTTTATAAGAAATTCTCAGGTAAAGTTTACATTGAAATTTCAAGTAAACTTTGCTGGCTCTTCATTTGTAACCCAGATTGTAAGAAACCACCATCAAAAACCACCATTATTTTGATCAGTGTTTCATTAAGTTGGGCTCTTGACTCATTAGTTTTAACTTCAAGTTTTCTTTGAAGTTTTTTAACCTCAGAACAATTGCATATCATTACTCTTGTCCACTTATTAGGCAACATTTGATGTAATGGGTCAAGGATAGTTGTGGCCTAATGGTTAGAGAGCCAGACGTAAAACTCAAAGGTTGCAAGTTCGATTCCCAGGCTGGCAGGTTTCCAAGGCTTTATTAAGTGATCCCAATGAGATCACCTATGGCATAATGTTCACATATTGAAATTCTTATTATAAATTTAAATTAATTTACATAAAAAATACATAAAAACTTAGACTTAAGGTTTTTAATACTGACTGTATTCCTTAAAAATCAGCCTCAGCCTCCTCTTACAGTTAAGTATTGAAAAGCCTTTCTACAAATTACAATTAGCCTTTCAGGATAGGCCGTTTCCATCTCTTTTAACATTTGGAAAGCCATGGCCTTTTAGCTAAAAAAGTCAAACCAAAAAATGAAAATTGATATATTTGAAATACATTGATTTAAAAGGGATTTATTACATGACATATTGGACATGTAACTGTGGGCCTAACGTTTCATTCTCTACCTCTGTCACAGCAGACCTTCATCCTCTACTGCAAATGAATTATCATGGTTAGTGTGTGTACTGAAGAGTTTAATTTGTACGCTGCGATGGCGGGTGCGCACAATATTCTGTTTCTTTTTTTATAAATTACGAAAAGATGAACAAGAAGAAAATGAGTAGACTGGTAAAGATAATGATTTCACTGCATTTAACTTCTTGTAGTGTTCTTGTAGACTTTTCTCAACAGAAACTTTTTCTCACCCTCGAACACTCTGCCTTGTCATGTAAAAGGTAAGACTGGTAGCTGCCGAGCTACTGCGGTTCATAATCCTGGTCCTCACGACTCCCCTCTGCATATTTTGTATGCGTCTCTTACCGCTTCAGAGGTTTGTTCAATTCGCCCGTAAAAAGCCCTGTGGAAGTGGATATAAAGGGCATTGAAGTGCACTAAACGTAACTACTAACGTTCGCAAATCTCATGATTGCGGTTAAATAACCCTTCAAACTTCAGTAGTAACCCAGCTAACAATTTTTGGTTCCCAGAACGTTCCCCTAACGTTAGTTTTTGGTTCCCAGAACGTTATTTTCTAAGGTTCGTTTTTGGTTCTCCAGGAAAGTTTTCTTTACGTTAATAGAACGTTAGTTTCTGGTTCCCATAACGTTCTGGGAACCAAAAACTAACGTTAGGGGAACGTTACCCTAACGTTATAGAAACCATGAAACTAACGTTTTATTTCCGTAAAGATAACCAAAAACAAACCTTAAAAAAACTTTCTGGGAACCAGAAACTAACGTTAGGGGAACGTTCCCAGAACGTTATCCTAAAATATTTTTCTCTGTCCGTTTACACGTCAGTAATGAATACATCCATGCTGTGTTTTTATCCATCGCTTGTCTAACGTTAATCTAATTAAAATAAGTAAAATACATCATCCCACACAATATGGAGGATGAAATCAATGCATTAGATTATTCTTTTAGCCTAATAATTCCTTTTCATCACTGAAGTAGCCTAATTTTCGATTTAAACAGCACAGTATATAATTTCAAATAAAACCACACTGTGTGTAGGCCTACTTCAACATCAGACTGTTGTGTTTTCTTAGGCGAGTTATATAAACAACAAGTGAAGGTCACACACACACGGCCTGAACGGATCACCTCATTTTTACTAACTTGTGCCACTCACTCTCACAACGCACACGCACATCAGATAACCTAGCGGCAGAACACAGGACATACAGGATATAACATCCCCCCCCCTTTTTGTAGAACTAAACAAACTCTGTGTACAGGAACTATAAGCAGAAAGAGATGGCGAAGCACCTAAGCATGAAAGTCAGTAACAAAGTCCTTCAGATATGCAGGTTGAGCTCTTGCTCGAACCGGCCGACCCTCCGATGGTACCGACTGTGGCCCATCCTGGGCATCCTGAGTATCAGCAATCAGTGGCCGAAGGGGTCGGGACCCTACTGCTGGCGGAGATAGTTGTGGGACCCCCCTGACAGGGGAACCTTGAAACGCTAGTCCTGGCCATGGCCGCATTGCCATTGGTAATGGCTGTGGCGGCGGAAGAGCTCCGCTCTGTGCGGCTCCAACACTAGGCTCCCTCGCCGGTGAGCACGTAGATGGGGAGAAAGGGGTTGCCACCTTCCTTAGTTTACTAGCATGCCAGCGGGAGCCATCGCTCAACAAGAATGTAGCTGACGCTAATTGACGAACCACCTGGAGGGGTGTGGACCAAAATGATGACATTTTGTTACTACGGCAGGGCCTCCGGACCCGAACCCAGTCCAGAACTCTTATCTCACTCTGCCTGACCATATGTCTCTTGTCAAAGTTGTCCTTCATTTGTCTCTGGTTTGAAGTTACAGCAGCTTTGAATGCTGCCCAGGTGCTGCCTGCCTCTGCTGGTAACAGTTCTTGTGGTCTGAGTCTGTTCAATGGCAATTCCATCTCTCGGCCAAGCATGAGCAAAGCAGAAGAAGCCTGGGTGGTGGTGTGATGACTAGCTCTGTAATGCATCACCGTTAGATTGAGAAACCAGAAAGCGCTGGTGATGGGGAATGCTGCGACCATGAATTTCCCCACAAATGTCTAGTTGAAGGTGCTCCCATGGACGAGATGGCCATGGAACAGGCTGCAAAGAGGCTGGAACAGGTTGTCCAGACTTTCCACTAAGGAGACACGGTTCACAGTCTCTGACCAGTCCTTCAATGTCGCGATCAATGCCCGGCCACCAGACCAGGTCCCAGCATCTTTGCTTAAGCTTTACAATGCCTAAGTGCCCCTCGTGTGCCATTGATAGGACTTGTGCACGCAGGCTCCCAGGCACAATGGTACAACAGCCTCTTGAGACACAGACATCGGCCCAACATGACAGTTCGTTTTGAATTTTAGCAAAAGGTTTTAACTCCTCAGACACACGCGCTGGCCAGCCCGAGCGTATATATTTGCGGAGTGTTGTTAGTGTGGGGTCACACTCAGACTCCCTTTGCAGCTCTTCCAGGGAGGCCGACGCCCGCAGAGGTGCGTGGAGCATTTGAATGAGCTCTGGCTCCATTTCCTCACTGCCTGGTGAGGCTACTGGTGTAGGTGCATCAATTGATCGAGAAAGGTGATCAGCAACCACATTGTCCCTCCCTGGCATGAATTTGAGTTGATAGTCATACTGCCTCAGACGCTCACTCCATCTGTGCAGACGCAAGGGCTTATGTCCTGAGCCAGAGGCTGACAAGAGCGTGGTCAGAGCCTGATGATCCGTACGGAGGGTGAAACATCGACCATATAGGAAGAGATTCCATCTTTCTGTTGCCCACACACATGCGAGGGCCTCACGTTCACCCACAGAGTAGCGCTGTTCTGTGGGTGTCAAAGCTCTGGAGGCGAATGCTACTGGTCTCTCCACCCCGTCCTGCTCCTGCGACAACACTGCTCCCAGGGCCTGTGTGGAGGCATCTCAGGTGACAATAGGTAGACTGTCAGGGTCGAAGTGGGCCAGGACAGGAGGTGTGGTCAGCTGGGATTTCAGTGTTCGAATAGCCTCAGAGCATGCTGCATTCCAGTTCCATGTCTCCTCTTGCTTCAGTAACTGGCGAAGTGGCGCTGTGGTTTGGGAGTACTGAGGCAAGAACCGGAGGTAGTAGGCTGTCATGCCCAGGAACGAGGCCACTTGGGAGGCAGAGGTGGGCTCTGGGATCCTGTGTATCGCCTCAATGTTTGACTGAAGAGGGGTGATACCCCTAGAGGTGAGGCAGTACCCAACAAAGTCTATGGCTGAAGCTGCAAATGTGCATTTTTCCCCATTCAACGTGAGGTTATGCGCCATGAGAGCACTGGTTACCTTGCTGAGACGGTCGTTATGGGTCTGGACGTTCGATGCATGGACCACTATGTCATCCAGATATATTGCCACTCCAGGAATGCCAGCCAAGATGGTGTTCATCACCTTTTGAAAACAATTGGGGGCAGAGCTTAGACCATACGGCATGCGTGTATAACGAAATACCCCAGCATGTGTGATGAACGCTGTAATGTCCCTGCTAGCAGTGTGAAGCTGCACTTGGAGATAACCTTGGTGCAGATCCAGTTTCGTAAAAATCTTCGAACTGTAAAAGTGAGCTGTCAGTTCCTCGACTTTGGGTAAGGGGTACTTGTCAGGGATAACAGCCTTATTTACGGAGCGCAGATCCACACAAACTCGTATCCCTCCCGATTTCTTTTTCGCAATAACCAGGTTAGAGATCCAGGGAGATGCATTGATTGGCTCGATAATCCCCTTGTCCAGCATCACTTCAAGCTCTGTTGTAACGTCCTCCCGCAGAGCTAGGGTAATTCGGCGCAGTGGTTGTATGACTGGCGGCATGCAGGGGTCCACCAAGGGCCTGTGGGTAAAAGTGTTTAGGCAGCCCAGTCCTTTGAACAGCGATGGCCACCTCTGTTGCCAGGTGGATGTGACATGTTGGATATCAGAGCCCTTATCATCTTGAAGTGTAAACCCCAAGCTGGTGAATAGATCAAGTCCCAGGAGGTTTGCTCCCCGCTCTGTAATATAGAATGGGAATGATGGCAGGTGTTTAGAGCCTTAGCGTACTGAGACCCGGAGAACGCCACGCATTGCAATCGTGGAGTTGTCATAGCCACAGAGGGACGTGCAGGGCTGCTGTAGTGGCAGATGTGAGAAGAACTTGTGATACTTACTGGCATTAAGCAGTGATGCAGCTGCGCCCGTGTCCATCAGAAGTGGCAGGCTTACCTCATCCAGCAGCACAGTGCATGTCCTAAAAGCCGCCTGACCAGCTGACACATGCCTGTTCTCGGTGTAATCATTACGGATTGGCAGAGGTCTCCCCTGTGTTGTTTGTGTAGCAGGAGCTGACCGGCAAACTTTTGCGAAGTGGTTTTTTTTAAGACACTTCCTGCATGTCTGCCCACGTGCAGGACAATTTTGAGCTCTTGAGTTGTGTGAACTGGATCCACAGTTGCCGCAACAGTTAAACTGGTTTCTCTGTGATTGTGCAAGTTGCACTGGAAAACCTGCATCACTATTCTCAGTCTGGTCTGTGAGTAAAGAACTGTGGTATGCATAGCAGGATGGCCGTAGCTGCTGCGTGGGAACGTCCACAGGGGGGCGCGAATCAGCTAGTAGTGTGGAGCATTCGAGAGCTGCCTCCACCTGCAGTGCGATGACAACAGCTTGGTTCAGTGTTAGCTCGTCCGGTTCTAGCAACAGTTTTTCCCGTGTCTTTCCACACAGTATCCCTTCAATAAGCTGATCACGAACGATCTGATCCTGAAGTGATCCGTAGTTGCAAGAGCGCGCCATGTCACGTAGATCAGTCACATAATTTTGCACCGACTCACCCGGTCGCTGAAGCCGTTTGCGTAGCTTGTATCGACGGAGTATGACTCGCTGCTGGCCTGTAAAGTGATTAGCCAGAGATGCGACAGCTTCCTCATAAGTCTCTGCTGCCCCGAGAGCACGATATATCCTCTGTCCCTCCGTCCCGAGGCAGTGACGAAGCAGAGCGATTTTTCTCCGATCGGAGATATCATTATAGTCCATGGCCTCGAGATACACGGTGAAGCCATCAATCCAGTTTGCCCATGGAATCGGCGGTTCACCAGGCACGGGAAGAAAAGGTGTCGACGGTGGTAAGCTAAACTCAGCCATCTTCGTCGCCAAATGTTGTGTTTTCTTAGGCGAGTTATATAAACAACAAGTGAAGGTCACACACACACGGCTTGAACGGATCACCTCATTTTTACTAACTTGTGCCACTCACTCTCACAATGCACACGCACATCAGATAACCTAGCGGCAGAACACAGGACATGCAGGATATAACACAGACATTATAGATATCGAAATAAAATAACCAATGACTTCAACACAATGTTTAAAGCAGATTTTTATTGACAGAAGAATAAACATTTAATTATCTTCAGGCTAACAATATTCTTGTCTCACCACAGAAGTATAGCGCGGCTCCGTCTTTAGATATAACAATCAAATGATGTTTAATTAACAAAGTTCGGGAGGAGACGGAGCATATAATCAGCCAGGCTGGTCTACCATCAGTAATCACCGCATCTACCCAGCATTTAATCAGCCCGGCTGGTCTACCATCAGCAATCACCGCGTCTACCCTATCAACTCAAGCAAGCACTCTTATAAATAGGGAAACCATCTTACCTGCTTCATCTCTTCAGATCAGCATCCCTCCTCCACCCCTGATCCCCTCACAAAGATCTTTCTCCCGCATTACCCCGGGGGGTGTGCTCTGGGCTCGAGCCGGTTCCGAGCTCGGCGCACTTGCCCTGACCAGGGTAGAGTGCTTCGAGTTCGGATAGATCCGGCAGGCTCGGAACCCGCTCCCTGGACAGCACGCCAAATACGCATAAACCTTCATACCCATGCTCTATCATTATTATCCCTGCAACATAGCTGTTATCTGCGCAGGTGAACTCGTGAAAAGCCCTGAGTTTCAGTCCTTTCATCATGGTCTGTTGATTTAGATGTGTCAAATCAATCGAAAATCACGAATATATAAGTCTACTCTCAAATCTGTACGGTTTTAAATAAAAACTTAAAATAAATAAACCGCTAAACTTATGTGTTAGTCGGTGAGGTAAAACGAAATGACCGTTAATTTTTAAATGACGGGAGTGCGCGGCAGAGCGGAGAATGCACATGCTCGAGCGTACACACATACAGTAACAGACAACCACACTAAAGAAATACACATAGATATAGATGATTGTATTTTCATTTAGCTTAACTAGTTTATTATTTTCAGCCATTAAAGGGCACATTTGTTAATTTCATTTGGTTTTCAATGTGATCTTATAATTTATGTATTGCACATGTCAGTGACGTTTACCAGTTTTGACTATTTTTACCATAAAAAATAGCCAAAAAAGAACCACCAGGGAACGTTACTTTCTGGTTATTTTCTGGTTGCAAAAAAATAACCAGAAAATAACCATCAGGGAACGTTACTTTCTGGTTATTTTCTGGTTGCAAAAAAATAACAAGAAAATAACCATCAGGGACGTTACTTTCTGGTTATTTTCTGGTTGCAAAAAAATAACCAGAAAATAACCACCAGGGAACGATACTTTCTGGTTATTTTCTGGTTGCAAAAAATAACCAAAAAATAACCATCAGAGAACGTTATTTTCTGGTTATTTCCTGGTTGCACAAAAATAACCAATAAATAACCATCAGAGAACGTTATTTTCTGGTTATTTTCTGGTTATTTAAAAAAAAAACAGCCTGCAACGTTCTGCGAACGTTATTTTCTGGTTGCAAAAAATAAAACCTGAAAAGAACGTTCTTAGAACGTTATTTTTTGGTTCCCCAAAAAATAACCAAAAGGGAACCAAAAACTAACGTTAGGGGAACGTTCTGTGTTTGCTGGGAAGTTTTGTCCGTGTATGAAGACGCTGCAAATTCGTGTTCTGAAGTTAAAGGTGCAGTGAACTAGGACCACAATTTTAACCCAAGCTTTTGTTATATAAGAGGGAATTGTATTCACGCGAACATCATGTAAGTGTCAGACCTGAAAACGCCCTTGTTACTGAAATAACAACTGTTATTGACACGAGGCTCAGCGAACGGCAGGTCCTGGAATGCACCTATCTATGACAGGTTGAACACTGCCTCCACAGAAGAATATCAACGCCTACTTCTCGAGCCCTGCCCACTGGTTCGCGCATGACAGTACTGAACACAAGCTGCATGGAACCAGATAGAGCGAGTGTAAGCATCATGCCGTTAAAGATCGTGAAATATTGTGCAGTGCCTGGTTGTGGAAGAACACAGTCGCTGCATAACCTTCCTTCGGATTGCGACAGTAGGAATGCGTGGTTGAAGTTCATTTTTAAAGACGTTCCAGCTCACATGGGGAAAACATTGAGCGTTTGTTCACTTCATTTCAACGCGGATTCCTTGAACAAGTCTTGAGGAGAGACTAAAATTAAAAAGCAGTGCTGTGCCGTCAATATTGGATCCGATAGGAATGGCACAGCAATCTTATGTGAATAAAACATATTTGTACTATGCGTCACTATTGCTTTGTTAGAGATCGCTTGATATGCCCTGATAGTATTACCTGGGGACCTCTAGTCATTTGTAATAATTGTAATCGGCATCTCTGTGATTTGGCGGGCTCATGTATCATTTTTCAAGGTTTTATCCACCGTTTGCGAATAATGGAGGCTGTTTTGAAGTGTTTTGATATTATTTCTGGTGCTAGGTCATATCCATATGCCAACACTGTCGTTTTGTCCGGGAGTCTACCGTTTGTTTATTTATCATGAAAACTATAACATTTGAGACCCGTGATCACGGTGATCTTCTGTCCGGTTCGCGGGTCTTAAATGCTGACACGTACGGTCATATATCACTAAACACCATACAACTATAGGCTATACAAACTATACGCAAAGCCTTGCCATCACATCCGGGAAATAAGTCCGTAAATTTGAGTAAAATCAAGTTACATAACATTTCGTGTCTAACCAAATTCACAGAAGGCTCCAACTAAGTCAACTACGCAAGCTGCTATCCAATCATAGCAGTGGGCGTTTACTTCCAAGTCTTCTATGCAGCCTGCCCTTAAAAACCGAGCGTTTCTCCAGCCGGTCTCAAAACCAGGGTAGAAAATAGCCTATTACTTATTGATTTTGATGTTTTCGAATGTAAAAATCACGCGAACATCATAAGTAGACATCAGACAATAGTATAAAACAATAAAAACGGCCAGTTCACTGCACCTTTAACTTCAGAAGCAAACTTCAGCCGATTTCCTATGTGCAGGGAGTAGAGAGCAGTGAACACTGTGTAGGGATCATGTCAATCGGAACACAGTTCATTCATGGGGCACTGGTGATTTAAATCAGGTGTGTTAAACGAGAGAGACGCTGTTGGACTTTTAAGGCAGTCCTGCATGTTCAGAAATTTGAAGAGACAATTTGCTCAAAAGTAATATAAGGTTTTATTTATCAGATGTAAAAAGTACGTAACAAAGCTTTGGGTTGTCAGACGACCTCCAAAAAGCCAACAACAACCACAATCATTTCCTGACATGTATATTTATACAGTATGTGACGTCGTTCAATCTTCAGGGGGTGTTCCTTCTATTAGCCAATCTTTATACACCTCGTCCTCCTGACTCCGTCTCTCCGTCACCAGTTTCTGTAAAACATTTTTCTGCAACACTTCTCTTCGCTAATTTGAGGAAGTGCCCTCTCGAGACAGTTTCATATCGCAAGACAACATGTCAAAATACTTTCAGTAAAGAAAACACTCAATCATTTAATACGTTGATTATGCAGCATTGTTTCTTAATCCTATGGTTCAATAAAACACATCAAAACTCATGATTATACTTAAAACATATGCAATGGATTAATTCATAACTCTGTGTGTGTATTAGTTGGTTAGACTCGTCAATGGCCTCGAGATACACGGTGAAGCCATCAATCCAGTTTGCCCATGGAATCGGCGGTTCACCAGGCACGGGAAGAAAAGGTGTCGACGGTGGTAAGCTAAACTCAGCCATCTTCGTCGCCAAATGTTGTGTTTTCTTAGGCGAGTTATATAAACAACAAGTGAAGGTCACACACACACGGCTTGAACGGATCACCTCATTTTTACTAACTTGTGCCACTCACTCTCACAATGCACACGCACATCAGATAACCTAGCGGCAGAACACAGGACATGCAGGATATAACACAGACATTATAGATATCGAAATAAAATAACCAATGACTTCAACACAATGTTTAAAGCAGATTTTTATTGACAGAAGAATAAACATTTAATTATCTTCAGGCTAACAATATTCTTGTCTCACCACAGAAGTATAGCGCGGCTCCGTCTTTAGATATAACAATCAAATGATGTTTAATTAACAAAGTTCGGGAGGAGACGGAGCATATAATCAGCCAGGCTGGTCTACCATCAGTAATCACCGCATCTACCCAGCATTTAATCAGCCCGGCTGGTCTACCATCAGCAATCACCGCGTCTACCCTATCAACTCAAGCAAGCACTCTTATAAATAGGGAAACCATCTTACCTGCTTCATCTCTTCAGATCAGCATCCCTCCTCCACCCCTGATCCCCTCACAAAGATCCTTCTCCCGCAAAACCCCGGGGGGTGTGCTCTGGGCTCGAGCCGGTTCCGAGCTCGGCGCACTTGCCCTGACCAGGGTAGAGTGCTTCGAGTTCGGATAGATCCGGCAGGCTCGGAACCCGCTCCCTGGACAGCACGCCAAATACGCATAAACCTTCATACCCATGCTCTATCATTATTATCCCTGCAACATAGCTGTTATCTGCGCAGGTGAACTCGTGAAAAGCCCTGAGTTTCAGTCCTTTCATCAAGGTCTGTTGATTTAGATGTGTCAAATCAATCGAAAATCACGAATATATAAGTCTACTCTCAAATCTGTACGGTTTTAAATAAAAACTTAAAATAAATAAACCGCTAAACTTATGTGTTAGTCGGTGAGGTAAAACGAAATGACCGTTAATTTTTAAATGACGGGAGTGCGCGGCAGAGCGGAGAATGCACATGCTCGAGCGAACACACATACAGTAACAGACAACCACACTAAAGAAATACACATAGATATAGATGATTGTATTTTCATTTAGCTTAACTAGTTTATTATTTTCAGCCATTAAAGGGCACATTTGTTAATTTCATTTGGTTTTCAATGTGATCTTATAATTTATGTATTGCACATGTCAGTGACGTTTACCAGTTTTGACTATTTTTACCATAAAAAATAGCCAAAAAAGAACCACCAGGGAACGTTACTTTCTGGTTATTTTCTGGTTGCAAAAAAATAACCAGAAAATAACCATCAGGGAACGTTACTTTCTGGTTATTTTCTGGTTGCAAAAAAATAACAAGAAAATAACCATCAGGGACGTTACTTTCTGGTTATTTTCTGGTTGCAAAAAAATAACCAGAAAATAACCACCAGGGAACGATACTTTCTGGTTATTTTCTGGTTGCAAAAAATAACCAAAAAATAACCATCAGAGAACGTTATTTTCTGGTTATTTCCTGGTTGCACAAAAATAACCAATAAATAACCATCAGAGAACGTTATTTTCTGGTTATTTTCTGGTTATTTAAAAAAAAAACAGCCTGCAACGTTCTGCGAACGTTATTTTCTGGTTGCAAAAAATAAAACCTGAAAAGAACGTTCTTAGAACGTTATTTTTTGGTTCCCCAAAAAATAACCAAAAGGGAACCAAAAACTAACGTTAGGGGAACGTTCTGTGTTTGCTGGGAAGTTTTGTCCGTGTATGAAGACGCTGCAAATTCGTGTTCTGAAGTTAAAGGTGCAGTGAACTAGGACCACAATTTTAACCCAAGCTTTTGTTATATAAGAGGGAATTGTATTCACGCGAACATCATGTAAGTGTCAGACCTGAAAACGCCCTTGTTACTGAAATAACAACTGTTATTGACACGAGGCTCAGCGAACGGCAGGTCCTGGAATGCACCTATCTATGACAGGTTGAACACTGCCTCCACAGAAGAATATCAACGCCTACTTCTCGAGCCCTGCCCACTGGTTCGCGCATGACAGTACTGAACACAAGCTGCATGGAACCAGATAGAGCGAGTGTAAGCATCATGCCGTTAAAGATCGTGAAATATTGTGCAGTGCCTGGTTGTGGAAGAACACAGTCGCTGCATAACCTTCCTTCGGATTGCGACAGTAGGAATGCGTGGTTGAAGTTCATTTTTAAAGACGTTCCAGCTCACATGGGGAAAACATTGAGCGTTTGTTCACTTCATTTCAACGCGGATTCCTTGAACAAGTCTTGAGGAGAGACTAAAATTAAAAAGCAGTGCTGTGCCGTCAATATTGGATCCGATAGGAATGGCACAGCAATCTTATGTGAATAAAACATATTTGTACTATGCGTCACTATTGCTTTGTTAGAGATCGCTTGATATGCCCTGATAGTATTACCTGGGGACCTCTAGTCATTTGTAATAATTGTAATCGGCATCTCTGTGATTTGGCGGGCTCATGTATCATTTTTCAAGGTTTTATCCACCGTTTGCGAATAATGGAGGCTGTTTTGAAGTGTTTTGATATTATTTCTGGTGCTAGGTCATATCCATATGCCAACACTGTCGTTTTGTCCGGGAGTCTACCGTTTGTTTATTTATCATGAAAACTATAACATTTGAGACCCGTGATCACGGTGATCTTCTGTCCGGTTCGCGGGTCTTAAATGCTGACACGTACGGTCATATATCACTAAACACCATACAACTATAGGCTATACAAACTATACGCAAAGCCTTGCCATCACATCCGGGAAATAAGTCCGTAAATTTGAGTAAAATCAAGTTACATAACATTTCGTGTCTAACCAAATTCACAGAAGGCTCCAACTAAGTCAACTACGCAAGCTGCTATCCAATCATAGCAGTGGGCGTTTACTTCCAAGTCTTCTATGCAGCCTGCCCTTAAAAACCGAGCGTTTCTCCAGCCGGTCTCAAAACCAGGGTAGAAAATAGCCTATTACTTATTGATTTTGATGTTTTCGAATGTAAAAATCACGCGAACATCATAAGTAGACATCAGACAATAGTATAAAACAATAAAAACGGCCAGTTCACTGCACCTTTAACTTCAGAAGCAAACTTCAGCCGATTTCCTATGTGCAGGGAGTAGAGAGCAGTGAACACTGTGTAGGGATCATGTCAATCGGAACACAGTTCATTCATGGGGCACTGGTGATTTAAATCAGGTGTGTTAAACGAGAGAGACGCTGTTGGACTTTTAAGGCAGTCCTGCATGTTCAGAAATTTGAAGAGACAATTTGCTCAAAAGTAATATAAGGTTTTATTTATCAGATGTAAAAAGTACGTAACAAAGCTTTGGGTTGTCAGACGACCTCCAAAAAGCCAACAACAACCACAATCATTTCCTGACATGTATATTTATACAGTATGTGACGTCGTTCAATCTTCAGGGGGTGTTCCTTCTATTAGCCAATCTTTATACACCTCGTCCTCCTGACTCCGTCTCTCCGTCACCAGTTTCTGTAAAACATTTTTCTGCAACACTTCTCTTCGCTAATTTGAGGAAGTGCCCTCTCGAGACAGTTTCATATCGCAAGACAACATGTCAAAATACTTTCAGTAAAGAAAACACTCAATCATTTAATACGTTGATTATGCAGCATTGTTTCTTAATCCTATGGTTCAATAAAACACATCAAAACTCATGATTATACTTAAAACATATGCAATGGATTAATTCATAACTCTGTGTGTGTATTAGTTGGTTAGACTCGTCAA